>NC_050175.1:19290632-19590632 GCF_008315115.2 Sander lucioperca | reverse complement strand
GTGTGTGGCCGCGGCCTCAAGTTAAGGCCCAGGCCCATCAGCCCTGGAGTAGAAAGCAGACACTGCAGCTCCACTATCAAGTCCTGTTGCTCCTGCAGCTTATCACTCTGAAACAGAAGGAAAGCAATTAAATGCGTAACATACAGTATTAGCTAAGACAACGAACATAACGTGTGGCAACCAGTGCTGTCAGTTAAACGTGTTATTAACGGCTTTAACACAAACCCATTTTAACGGCGTCAATTGTTTTATCGCGAGATTAACGTTCTTTTTGGCATAGCAAACTTTGTAGTTTTTTTCACATGCTGTTGCAACAACTAGTAACGTTAGAAAAACTACAACACCACACCGGATCTAGCTAGACCGGAAACAAAACAACAGGCATGCCGCACACACTTGTTTGGGCTTGCGAGCCGGCCAAAGAGTAGTAGGCTAACGTTACGTTTTGAGTGGATGGCGAGTGCGAGACGCCGAAATGGATGCCAATAAGATTCTGAATGGAAAGTTTACTTTTAAAAAGTTGCCAAATGGTTCCATTGACAAGACCAAAGTGATCTGTGTGTTTTGTCGTTGTGAACTGAGCTATCATCGCAGCACGTCCAGTCTGAAATACCACTTGATGGCCAAGCACACAGCTAGATTGCGCTGATGCGAATTCTCCGCCCCCTCGTCAAAGCCAGGCGACAAAAGCACAAAGCAAGCCGATCCACTTTTCCATGTTGATAAGAGCATTAAAATGAGAAGAAATAATTGGACAAAAATAAAATCTAGGGACATTTAGAATAGATAAAAAGGTGCGATTAATTGCGATTAACTGTGAGTTAACTATGACATTAATGCAATTAATCGCGACTAAATATTTTAATCGTTTGACAGCACAAGTGACAACGCATATTAAATAGAGATGAATGTGGCCTGCCATGATTAAACTGTGAAACACTGCACCTATGGAAAAGACAATAATAGAATTCCATTGCATCTCACCTGCTGCTTGTATTGCTCCATAGCATCCTCCAGAGCTGCTAAAAAGTCAGAGTTCTCGCCCTCCAGCCGCTGAATCTGTGCTTGAAGCAGCACAATACTATCCTCTTTCTCTCCATGCTCATGGCCCCACCTCTCCTCCACAGCCTCTGGATCCTGGGTAATATTTTTCACAACACATATAACAATTTTATAAACATATCAGTGCTGGGTACCTGAAGTTCTGACTAAAACCTCTTTAAATATTTCCTTGGGAGTGTGAAAGAGACAAACCTGGTTCCTCTCAGAGGGTCTTCCTCTCCTTAATGCAACACTGTCTTCAGTGGAGCTGTTCTCGATGCCGCTGTCTGGTCCTGAGGCAGTGGTCAGTCCACTCCGCTCCTCCTCCACGGAGCACAGCCACTCCTTCACTCTCAGACTCTGTTCTGCAGTCAGAGCCCCTTCAGTCTGCAGCTCCCACAGCAACCTGTGATATATAATTATAGAAAATATGAAGGAAGGAAGCACCAATGCTTCTTAAACCTGAACTAATGAAAATTAAGCAAAATACACATCTCACAGTCAGGATGAGAGACCTGAGAGACACTCACTGAATGAAGCCTGACATAGATGATACCTCCTATAGCTTTATGTCAACAAACAACAGTGTTCACCAGAGAGTGTGTCATGTATTCCTCTCAGCTCCTCAAGCTAACAAACCAGTGTAAACACAGAAACATGTCCCCGGCAATTTACTTCTTGTCAGCAGTGAGCTCAAACTAAAATAGAAAATACTGTCACAGAATGTCTCTGACTGTCTCTAAAATACACGGGGAATGCTGATCGCAATGAAGAAATATGTCAATGCAATGGCTTTTATGTATTTGTAATAGTTTTTTAATGAAGTTGTATTACACAACATGAGCTACTGTATATTAGGTTTTGGCTAAACAGATACTATAATAATTGTAAATTCGTTGTGGGTTTGGCCTCTTTTAGGATTTGTAGCTTGAAAAAAATTTAAATAAAGTAACACCAGTATTCTTCTTTCAACCAAGTGAAATTCCTCAAATTCATGCTAGCAATTGGATTTCATTTGGCTCACGTGGAATTAGGAAAAGTTCATATAATGGTAGTGGTTTGCTTGAACATTAAGTATTAGCGATAGTCAGAAAAGAAGGTGGCTGGACCGTTGAATTAAAATAGAACAATGGTGACCACAGTGATAACAATAATAATTTAATGTCCCTAATTTCTTTTTATATCGTGAACTTGTGTATGCATAAGGGAAACAATGGCTTGTTAATTCCATATACACATTCATTCACAAATGAACTTACCACTCAGTGGTCCAGGACATGCACAATTAAAAATGATGAAGACTACATTTAACTTGATTAATCATCAATGTGCTTTAACCTGTAAGCAGTGTCTGTACACGTCCTATAGTGGGCGCTCTGGGCTTGCAGTCTGCTGATCTCTCCCTCTCCAAGTCGAGGTCTTCTGTTTGCATCAGCGTGAGAAATGATGCGGGTCTCTGAACGCTGGCGATTTTCCAGGGCTCGGCGAAGGGCCTTGATTTGTTGCTCCAGCCCCTCCACCCGATCTGGCTCACGCTTGCAGTTGACCGTCGCCCGGTTCTGAATGTTTCTGGCCCTTGTGGCGTAGTTTAGTGTATTCAGGCTCTCGTCAAAGTCTGAGGAAGATGGGCTGATGCAGGCAATCATCAGTGTTTTTGAATTTCCTCCCAAAGAGTCTTTTAGGATCCTAGGTGAAACAAGGATTATATGAATTAAACCAAAGAGACATTTTACTCAAATTTCTGTTCAAGTGGTATGCTGCAGTATCTCATGAGCTTATTAAAAATGTACCTTGTGATTTTAGAATCTCTGTATGGTATGTGAGAGCCTTTCCTCTTAGGGTCCCCCAGTGCCCCGATAACATTTCCCAGAGCCAGAAGACCACTGTTAATCTGGATACTCTCTTTCAGTCTCTCTCCAGTGTTCCCCGTCTTTAAGATGCGCTCTGACCCCGCAAGGTCAACAAAGTGGAACTTGGAAGACAACATTTGTGGTCCAGAATTTGTAGTGGTCCCATAAAGGCGAGAGCTTCCCCGACGCTGGTCCATATACACAGTAAAAATGGTGTGTGACCGACTGGAGTTTGGATTCATCTGGGTTGCACCAGTGTGCCTGGCTGTGTTTCCTGACTCTAGTAAACTCAACACCTCATCAAGACCCTCCACCTCGCACTCCTTTACGCCACACAAAACTATGAGTCACAGAGACAAAAACATAAAATGCACATTCATACATACACAAACCACTTTGTAAAATAGTAAAATGCTGCATAATAATAACAATATCTTAACCACAAAAGACATGCTTAAAGACAAACTAGGCGGCCTATTCCATACCAATGTTGCCTTTATCCTCCCGGATGTGGATGTCCTTGCTGGCGGTCTCCACCTCCAGTAAGTCTTTGAACTCCTCTTTGTAGACCTCCAGATAGGAGACTCGGACAGAGAAGTCTGTGAGGTCATTTTCATCTAGAAGCTTGAAGACATCTGCAACAGCCCTGGGGATTATACCCTGCTCCTCATCTCTAAAGGAACCTACAAACACAATTAAAACACAAATAAATTAATGCAACTGGCTTGTTACGGTAAAACTTGATTAGAGCACAGTCTTATGCAAAAGGACCTAACCTTAAACTTTTACTTTTTAATACAGGATAAACTGAGCTAACAACAACTGAAGTGGACAATGGAAGAAAGAAATCAAATAACTTACAAATATTAGCTTCTCCAATGGTGTAAGTCTTGCCTGAGCCCGTCTGCCCATAGGCAAAGACTGTAGCATTGAAACCTTGAAAGAAGGCATCTATGAGTGGCTGAACAGACAAAGAATAAACCTCCTCTTGACAGCGAGTTTCTTCAAATAGGTAGTCGCAAAGGAAGTGCCGGTCATGGCCCAGAGTAACACGACACAGCTCCGAGTCCACGGTAATACAGCTCTCGTGGCAATGTAAAAGCTCTTTAGGCAGGAGGGGACGCACTCGAACAGCTACTTGCACTGCAGAATAATCGCCTCTGCCTTGGCCACTGGGCACTTTGGGAGACATTTCTGCTGCACCGCTGGAGCTCTTCTGTGTTCCTCTGCTATGTATGGATCATCTTTGGGCCACTAGAGGGAATAGAAATCACCTGTCACCAGTTTTTTTTTTTTTTTTTTTAAATCTCATGTCACCTGGCTGAAGGATGTAATATGGCTACAAGTCAGAATGTGATTGACTACATGATAAGGCAATGAACCCACCTAGCAGCTCAAACATGGTTTTTGTACAGGTTGGCAACTATTTTTGCCATAAAACCATATTGTACAACAAACTTTAACATAGGAGAGTAGGAGAGGGTGATATGGAAATATACACAATATCAATAATATACAACCAGTGGTGGAATGTTACCAAGTATATTTACTCAAGTATTGTACTTAAGTAAACATTTGAGGTACCTGTACTTTAATTTAATACAATGTTTTATTATAAATTAAACTACCCAACAATATACAGGCCTACAAGTACAGCTGAAATGATTAAAGACTTAGTTGATTGACAGAACTGTTTCTAAAGTGTGAGGATTTTTCTGCATTGAGTACTTTTATTTTTAATACTAATAAGTACATTTACCTCATGACACTTACATACTTTTACTAAAGTAACATTTTCAATGCAGAACTTTTACTTGTAGCAGAGTAGTTTTACAGTGTGGTATTAGTACTTTTACTGGAGTAAAGGATCTGAATACTTCTTCCACCACCGTATACAACATATTTGTGATATATTAACTATTCTGAAAAGTAGAAACTGTTATAGTAGATAAAATAACCAGAAAGGAATGTCTGATTTTGGCTAATCAAGCAAATGTAATACCTGACAAATCAAGGTACTTTATTGCATTAATGTTAAAAAAATAAAAAGTTGCCATAGAGCGTGGCCTGGCTCATTGGTTTCAGAGATAACAAAGAGACAGCTACCTCTGTATATATGGTATGGCAAAATCTCCCTTTAAAACTCAACACATCCTGGAGCTGCTTCATCAAAAACCTTTAAGTGAAAATAAAACATTACATAACAGATATGAGACATACATTTTACTTTTTAAGACTATTTACAGAGGTGGCCCTTCATGTATTTAGCTAGGACCTGGATGGGCCAGTCCCAAACTAGGCAACCCTCTTGTGTTTAACGTTATTTTAAACACAGTACCCTACTAACTCATTCTGGTAGGCTTGATATACGATACATCAAAGTTAAGGACCCCTAAACTGACACAAAGTACAATAGACCTCCATAGATTGTGTCCCATCTGATAGGATTTTTGCTTAGAAGTTTTGTTACAGAAAGTGTATGAAACCTAGGGCTGGGCGATATGGATAAAATCAAACACCTCGATATTTTTGACCAAATACCTCGATATCGATACCGCAACGATATTGTAGTGTTGACTATTGGTGCTTTCACAAAATATTTACACAATGAGATTTTTGATAAATAATTATCAGTAATGTGGATATAATGACTAAGTGGGTAAAGGCAAATAATAAAACAGTTACAACAGTCTGGTAAGTTCAGAAAATGACATCACTTTACCGTAATGCAGCCTTTAAAACCAGGAAAAGACAACACTTATGCCATATTATGATATCCAAAATCTAAGACGATATCTAGTCTCATATCACGATATTGATATAATATTGATATATTACCCAGCTCTAATGAAACCCATGATCAAAATAGTCATACATTCTGTCATTGTGTTACCTATGGATGTTACCTGAGGACTATACGTTTTGATGCTGCCTTTTTTAACTCAAGTAATTTTTCATTTCTTACACTGCACTGTAACTTTTATTATTGTATTTTATACCCTTCTTATTCTATTTTAGCTGTTTTATATGATCTTTAATTAATGTTTTTAACTGCTGTTTAATGTTTTATGTAAAGCACTTTGAAAGTGCCTTGTTGCTGAAAGGCTACCTTGCCCTATTGTGAAAATAAAGTATTCCAATTTTTGATGCGGACTCTCTGGAACCCCCACAAGGACCCCTGGGGGTCCCCGGTCCCCACATTGGGAATCACTGCTATAAAGTAAGTTAAAGTTAACTTATTGTGGCCATGTTAGCAAGATGCAGTTAGCTAACTGAGGCCCCGTTACCACTGTTTAACGAAGTAAATACGTTAGGTACCGTTATCCATAAGAAACACACGCATGTAGCTAGGCTTTTTCTAAATCTTCCTTAACAAGAAGCTTCCCCAAATCTTACACGCTAGCTAAGCTAAAGTTAGCAAGTTAGCCAGCCGTCCGAACAACAACATCAAAGCATGAGGATGAGGCTGGATATCGTTATCTAGAAGTGCTAAGTTACATTATCCCGTAAGAAATGGCTAACAATAAACATCATGCATTGATTGGGTAAGTTCTCGTAACCGCTACCAGTTAACACAACTTACTTTAATGTGGCAGAAGTTACACTAGGATGGATTCAGGATAACACTGGGTTTTTTTTTTTTTTTTTAGTGTGGAAGTTGAGGGGCAGGCAGAGGGGAGGAGCCCAAAAGTTTGGGCTGGATTTTGGGTGTGGTCTTGAAAGCAAAGAAAGCATCATGGCTGAGGGCTCAATGCAGAGAGGTAAAAACTAGTGACTTATACCTGCAGAGCTACAAATTTAACACAATACAGATTTGAAATTCAAATGTTTTTCTTCTTTCTCCTTCTGATTATTATTGTTCTATGTCTTTGAGCGCAGAAATGAGGTGCTTGGGCTACTCAAAAAGTTGTACAAACTGGTGGGCCTACTGTCAGACTTTTCTGCGATCTGATATGGGTCTCAGCAGCGTCGTACGACAGCATCCACTCTCATCTTCACTCTTCATATTCAACTAATCAGGCACAAAAACAGTTCTGACAATTACACAATTAGTCTGTGGCAGGCAGATAAATATGTCAAATCTGCATGTGTGTGGTTAGTACAGTAACTGGAATTAAACAAATACAAATGTTTTCAAATAGCAGTCCCTTGTGTACATGTAAGCATCCACACAAAGAGTCCAATGTGATCTTCACTGAGTAGTAGCCTACATTTTGAATATTAAGGCAGACTGTGAGTTGTTGTCTGAGGAGTATACACAACAAAATCATTAGTCTTCCAAACCATTCAAAATTTACTGTTGACATTAGTTCTGTTTAAAAAACACATTTCATTCTTTGAAAAAGGGAGAAAAAAGGAAAGATTGTTAGCAAAATATTTATGAACATGATTTGCTTGTGAGTTCTTGCCTGTTCTGTGTCAGTGAGTGTTACACACACATTCACACTCACACTCACTCACCTCTAATACCTAATAGTTCACCTACCAGTCTTCAGTGTCTGTGCATCTGTATTCTGAAAATCATTTAATCTCACCTGCCTGTGCTGTTCCTCCGTGTAGTCAGCTATCTGTCAGTCAGTCCACTACGAACTGAGCGGTCTGGTGTTGTGTCCTTTATAGAGCAGCTCAGTGACAAGGGGCCCTACAGCATCTTGACGTCACAAGCCTAGAGCCCTTATTGCTACTATACTGTAACCCTGGCACTTTCATTCACATTACCTTTGTGCACCTATGATATAACACTCCACATATCTAAAAAATAAAATAATAACCTATATTAATGGGTGTCAGCTTGACTGCTGCTGTGTGAAAGTTAGGTGTCCTTGCCAATCAATGTTCTCTGTCATCACACTTCATATCCAATCATCACCTAACCTTTGTCCTGTGGGTAGGCAGGTTCAAACACAAAGGCACGTAGTGCTCAAACTTGATCTGTGATTGAGTGACATACTGTGTGCACCATGATGCTGGAAGGGTAGAAATTAAAGCCAGGCCTCTGACCACATACACTACTGTTAATGGAAGTCCCAGCAGGGTTCAGCCATTGGGTATGTAATTGAACTTGGTGTGACTTCATTTCATTATCAGTGCCATGTTCAGTCAGACTAAATTGATGCACCTTCCTCTCACATGATACAGTAAGTGATTGTATTGGGGCTGTGATGTGATCCTTCATGAACACAAACTGCAATATAATAAGAGAACAATGATGTTGACAAGATGAAAATTCATAAAAATGAAAGATGACATAAATGAGAACGGTACAATTAAGTACAGTTTATATCAATCTTCAGCTAGTTTATAAAACTATAAATAGTGAACAGTTTTGACAGTGACAAAAGAGACTTGAGGACAATCATCAATAAGGACACACCAACACCTATTTCAAATGACATATTTTTCTGCACCAAGACCTTTGATCAAAAGTCTGTTATTTGTGATCATTAACAGTGATGTTTAAATATTTGAAGCTGCGAGCCAACATGTTTCATCCTATCAGAATAGCCTTGAAGATGAAAATGAAAGAGCCAACTTGTGTATCACATTTAGACTTGAATTTAAATGACCATGAAACATACACAAAACAGAGCTTCACTGACAGTTATACATGGTCAAGGAAAGGACACAATCCAGCTTTCCTGTAAAGTGTCCATTTTTCTTTCCAGTTCCATTACGCCAGAATTTGAAGTAGAGTAAGACCTCTTCTTGCAGCTCTCCCCTCTCTGTCCAATGGGGTAAGCCAGCCTCCGCAAAGCGTAGCTCCTATGAAGCCATTTTGTTGCTATCAAGCCATCACCCGCCATTAGCATCCCATTGACTGCCATTCATTTTGGCGTCACTTTGGCAGCGAATAACTTTACATCTGAAGCGTTTAAAGACTCTATTCGTCTATTGTTTATTTCTAAAGAAACACGACAATGTATAAAAGGCTCCATTACCTTGTACCTCACGTTATGGCTCCGTAGCAGACATTTTTGTAAAAATAGGCTAACGATTGTGTCATAACCACGCGACTTACTGTCGCATAGTAGAGGTATTACCGTATAGTACAGGAGAAGCTCGCAGGCAGTTACATTAGCGGTTTAAGTTTAATTACTAATGTTAACTAGCATTTTAGTTAGCAATAATTAGCCCGTGCCTGTGTTATCTCCTTACATATACCTACGCTCTCCGTCTCTGCAAGATTCAGAATGACTGAGATTTCTCTTGGTACAGCTACCAGAAGACTTACAACTTTCAGACAGGTTGCTCACGTCACATATAGGTCTTCAAGCTCAGTTGGAGGCTGCGCAGTAACGCTCAGCCATCACTGGAAAAGTGCTTCTAATATACTCATAGACAGTAAAAAGAATGGACACAGTGACCCCATAGACTCTGGACGGAGACCAGTGAAGGCTGTTAGAAGCACTTTTCCAGTTGCCTACCACAGCTTTAACAATTTAACAAACCCCAATTTAAGTTCTAAACCAATAGTGCGCAACTATTTGATATTAATGAACGTTAAATTCAAGCCAATGCCCGTTGATACAAACTTATTAAGCCTATCAGCTCCACAAAACTCTATCTGAATTTCTCAGTATGGCTATGTTTACAAAATGATGCCGTCCGGCGACTTTTGCATGCAGAAGCTTGAGTGAAGCGTTTTACTTCACTGCTGAGAAAGAACAACAGTTAACGGTCAGCTTTGTAGACAAAGAGGACATGAAAACTACAAGATAATTATGTTTTTTAATCCACCGTTTCCTCCTTAAACTACTAGCAACTGGTGGGGGTGGTGCACGACCACCAAAGGCTTTACATTAACGTTACTTAGAATTCCTCATGGGGGGAACAAAAACTACGCACTATAGCTTTAATGTAAAGTCTTAATATTGCTATAAATTGTAAATACTGTACACTTCTTCTACTGTGCATGTTTGAGACATCACATTGAGACAGTACACTCCAAAGTGATAAAACCAACAAATCAGTTTAAAGTAGAGGCAGCATTTTGAGCTTGCGGCACATCTCCTCTGGGAGCAGCAGGGGGCAGTGTAACACCATGATTTGAAAATGCACAGGAACAGGTTTTTATTTTGCGATCACTTTCAGATTTAAACACAACAATAAATATACTTATTGATATTTGACTGGACAGTAATTGAGTATGCACGGAAAGAGAGAGGGGTTACAGAGAATACGAGTAAACATCAGTGTTTTAATGGTGCAAGAGCCGATCAGGTTTCTGATTGGATTTGAAAATGAGGTACCCTACACCCTCATATCCTGTCTGCTTGGTACTGCACCGAACTGTAGCTTCCTTGACCACAGCAACTGTGGCAGCACTACTGGCATGCCTGTTATTCCCTCTCCTTTCTTCTTTCCCTCACCTGCATGCCCACATTAAATGGACCAGAGCCAAACTGACTGTGGAGTCCTGTCTGCACTCTCTGGAGCCTCAGCAGACCCAGTCACACTCTCCTTTGTTCCATTAAACTTCAGAGGAGACCGAGGTATTCCCTTTCAAAAGTAAGTACCAGTGATAACCCAGCCTGCTGTCAAAGAGAGTGGGCTGGTTTCTTATGACCGTACCTCACAACCAGACTGAGATCAGGATATTGATTTCAGTCCCCGTACACACTGCCAGCACTCATTAGGAGGGATTTGTTTTATCTTTACGGTGTTACTCCACACATTGGAGAGAGCTGTAGAGAAAGGGAGAAGGTGGATGTAATATGATAAGGTAGAGGTAGGGAGGAAAAGAGAGGACAGTGAGGGGTGAAAAGTGAAACAGTGCAGACAAAACACCAGATTTCAGATCAGGTGCTCTCATAGGAAGACTTTCTCAGAGCCTTTTTTGTATATATGTGTGTAAGTGGCTGTTGTGCAACAGGCTGGACCTCACACAAGCAATGCAGAGTAAAAAACACAGAACGTATAAGCTGTAGATGAGTAGAGACGGGTTTTATTTGGGTTTTATGGGGGAACAGGAGTAGAAAAGCAGTCTAGTTAAACTTCAAATACTGAATCATCACCTTTTTTAGATCCCTGAGGGACAGACTTAACCCTTGAAAACCCCGTTTTCAAAGTTTTTTATATCAGGGTTTCATCAAATTGCCTAAGAAATAACATGGATGCATGGATGTACATTGTATTGAACCCATCCTCTGATCTTAACTATTAGTCAAAATAATACATCATTTCTGCTTTTTTTAAACTGAAAGATTAGGTATAAAGTCATATGAATTAGGTTTATAGAACAGGAATATAAAAAGCATTGAAATAAGTGACAAAAACGTTTAAAAACAGCGTCTAAAGCATTGAAAAAAGCGACATAAACGTCGGAAAGAGCACCAAAAATTCAACTTTGACGGAAGGACAAGTTCATGATCGACGGGAAGACAACACAAGGGTTAAGCACTGCCTCGCAATTCCCCTCTCCCTCTACTTATTTTCCCATTAAGACTCAAGAGGCAGCAACAGAATGAAGAACAGTGAGAGGTCTATCTTGCTGTGGTAATAAAGACAGCAGTTTTTAATTCAGCCTGCACCCCTCCACCAGTAACTGGCTGGCTGGAGTGAATCGTCTTCTATTCAGCCATCACTCTCTGTCTGCCTCCCTATCTCTAAGCATCTTTTTTGTTCACTCAGCGTGCAGTCTGGTTTTAGGATCCCGTGGCTAAAGCTCCCCAGCCCCCTCAGCGGTGAGTCTCAGCCACAGTATGGAGCCCCCTCTGCAACTAAAGACATGCTGATTGTCTCCAGTGAACCTACACTTTGCCACACTATCATACAGATGCACTTTTGTGTGGGTTTCTTTTTCAGACAGTTGTGTAACGCCAAGGAGTAGATAGATGGTTGGGGCAGCACAGAGGTGACACATTTCATCACACATATCTAAAATGCCTTGATTTTTCCAAATATACACCTCCTAATGAAGGGGAAATGATCACACAAACATTACTTGCAGGGTGCATGTGCATTTTTCTGTGTGTACTTGTAGCAAATTTAAAAGTTAAAGTTATTCATGCACTGTAAGAACACAGTGGCTCTTTGAGCAGCCTGTCTTTGGCAGTCTGTCTGCTGAACAGCACTGCTCTGTACTGCAAGAACTGAAGTGTTTCCTAAACAACCACTGCCCACATATATCACTGTATGTGTGTTTACATACATACATACATACATACATATAAGACTGCTCCTACAGCATATTGCAGAAGTTTTTTTGCTTTTGAAAATAAAATTTTTTTTTAGGCTTTATATGGTGTTTTAATGATTGTATAATAGTTTTACTGAAACCAGAATATAAATAAAACATGATAGTAAAGAGAATTATAAAATCTTCACAAGTTATGATTACATTTCCAGTATACATAACATATAATGTCAACATAGCAGGACTGTCATTTACAAAAATAGCACTTTCTTTCAGGGTGGACTGTCTACATATGTTCTGGTTCCTCCAGTTGAATGCTGTTTTACTGTTTGCTACATCATGTCATTCACCTTTCATATCTCATTTTTGTGCAATAAATATGTTTCAGTTCATCAATACAAAACTCTTGTTCTTATATAATTAATCCGAAGATACATTCCTGAATTTGCATGTCTGTAGCTTATCACCAATGCCCCTGAAGAACCCATATTCTAAAACATTTATTGCACGCAGCAGTGCAAGACAGGTGTTAACCATCCATCACGTGAGAGTTCATGTGCTGGTTCATGATGACTTTACTACAGTTTTAAGACCTGTCTGCAGCAACTTCTTTAGCACAGATGGTCACCACAATACATCAGATTATCACACATCCATGACCAAATATAGAGTCCCTAGCTAAATCCTAAACAACCCTTTTCTTTGGCCTTTGTGCTCTATGTGTGCTTCCACTTTCATCCCTCTCTTTCTAGAACTCATACTGGGAAACAAACATGGTTACTTTGGTAATGTACCTCCCCAGCTGGACTCGTCTCTCCAGCTCGCTCATCTCCACTTCTGCCTCCAGCGTGGCAGGGCCCTGCACGGGGCTCGCCAGCATCAGCTGACCTGTCACACGGTCTGAACGCTGGACTGTGAAGTGGCGCCGAGCTTGCCTTCCCCCCAGCAGGGAGAAGCGAAGCGTGTCACCCATTGGACGTAATGCTGAGACCCTGAACATGACGCGAGGAGCTGAAAGGTTGGACACTACAGCCAGGTAATGGTAGGAGAAGGAATTTGGGGTCTGAGAACATGCCTTGTTGTCCACAGGACAGGGGTTACGTTCACAACGCCTGGAAAAAGAGTTCATCCAAGAGTGAGAGTTGGTTTTCAATGGAATCAAAGTAGTCATACTGTCAGACATCATCCCCAACTTGGAATGCAAAAAAAATTATTAAGGATAATGCTTACATAGGCGACGTCTTGACATATGTAGCATTAGGGATTTTGGGACAGTCCACGCGGATACACTGGAAACCGCCATACGTATTAATGCACATCTGGTCCTTTGTGCAGTTGTTCTGTCTGATGGCACACTCATCAATATCTGTGAGAAAACATCCACACAGTAAGACATTTATTCAAACAAAAAAGTTAGCTGGGATATCATTGTATGAATAAGTATATTAATTAGTATTTGATCTTTAATTTTTTTAGTGATTCTTCATGAAACTTGCTGTACAAAGTATGAGCTCCCAGAAAAAATAATAATTTAATGTCTAGAGTTGATGTTGGTGGTTTTGGTACTTAAAGCTTGAGTGCGTAACTTTTTCATATTAATGAACGTCTGTTACATTCAAGCCATTGCCAAATGAGTTGCTACAAATCTAATAATAAGCTCCACACTCTCAGCTCTCTGTATTTCTCAGTATTGCTATGTTCAGAAGATGGTGGCATCCGGTGACTTTCCCGCGCAGAAACTCAAGTCAACTCCTCCTTGGCTACTAGCAACTTGTAGAGGAGGGGTGGGGGCGCGATCACAGAAGGCTTGTATCACGTGGACGCGCCGACAGTGTTGTTGTCATTACTTAGAATTCCTCATGGGGGCGACAGAAACTACGCACTACAGCTTTAGGCTTCGTATTACATGTAGTCTAAGCAACACATATATAGCAATGTTATATAAAAAAATAGGACACCAGACCAGAGGTGATTATAGTTGTTTTTTTGAGTTTTGTCATTTGGTATTACAGAAATTTGTGAAACAACATGTTGTGGAATACTTTATGTAATGTTGAGTGCATATTTTTGAAATTAAGAAAATAAAAAGTGAAACAAAACACAGTAAAAAAAAAAAAAGCACCTTTACAGCTGCGTCCATCGCGGGTCACATTGTATCCAACGGGACAGGAACAGCGGTAGCCTCCAGGAGTGTTAACACAAGTATGTAAACACAGTCTCCCAGCCTGGCCATTATGGAACAGCTCACATTCATCTATATCTAGAAGTGAACAACGCACATGCAGTTGACATCCCACATGGAAACCTAAATATGTATTAGATTTAGTCACAGGGCAGGTATTAGTCGTACCAGTGCAGGTGTTGCTGTCCCTGCCAGAGATGGTGTATCCTGGCTCACAGGTGCAGTGGGTGGTCCCTTGCACGATAGTGCAACGTGATGGACGGACAAAGGGCCCAGTGGTGGCAGCCGGCAAGGTAGCAGCAGCAGCGGTGGCTGGGGAGGTGGCGGCAGAGGTGTTTGTCATGGTGACAAAGACTGAATGAGGAAGACAGGACAGAGGAAAAGTACGTGTTTTCATTCCCTGCTGTAATTTCAGTTATTTCAAAGTTGCCTTTTTTTCAGTCCAATTAAGTATTGTGCGCTTTAACCCAAAGTGCAGATAATCTTATTGTGCAAATTCAACATTATTTCATGAAAACAACCCTATGCTTATGATTCATCTAATTCAGTTGGACTGCTGTTTTTAAATCTTTTTTTCAGGGTTTGGGACAATTATACTGGAATTTGTCTGCAAGTCAAAATCACCATGTGAAAATGTTGGCATCACTCAGCCTTAACCTATTTACACAGATAACGTGATGTCATGTTATTTTGATAAAGACAGCTTGCCTCTGTTAGAACTAGGCTAATAAAAAATCAGCAGCAATATAAGCCGTGTCGACATTATAGTTTGTCTATGAGAAAGCACTGACAAGTTTATTTTTCAACAGTAAAATGTCCTGCTCTGTACATATTATTGTCTAAATTCGTTAAAAAAACTTATTTAAGGAGTCCCTGAAGAAGCCTTTTGGATGAGAGACGAAACATCTTCAAGAATGTCTACCAAGTCCAGTTGCCTTTGTGTAATGTAAGGAGTTATTCCAGCAAAATGTTTAAATATATCATGCAAAAAAAAAACATAATCATATATGTCAGATAATCAGATCATAATTTTAAAACTCTCAATTATTGATATTGGCCACAGAAATCCTGTATCATAGTCACCTGCGTAGTCGGTATATAGTCACTACGTCTGACATGATTTGTCACCATGCGTCCATGGGTGCAAAACTCCTGAGTGAGTGAGTGAGTGAGTGAGTGAGTGAGTGAGTGAGTGAGTGAGTGAATGAGTGAGTGAGTGAATGAGTGAGTGAGTGAGTGAGTGAGTGAGTGAGTGAGTGAATGAGTGAGTGAGTGAGTGAGTGAGTGAGTGAGTGAGTGAGTGAGTGAGTGAGTGAGTGAGTGACTGAATGAGTGAGTGAGTGAGTGAGTGAGTGAATGAGTGAGTGAGTGAGTGAGTGAGTGAATGAATGAGTGAGTGAGTGAGTGAGTGAGTGAGTGAGTGAGTGAGTGAGTGAGTCTAGCCATGATTGTGACATGATGAATTGTAGCTAGGATAATTAGAGCCCACAGAGTGGGCCATTGTCTAATGAGCAGCAGACCGACAGAAACCAAACTATATGTTAGCATGGAAATATCAATTAAATAGAGAAAAACAAAACAAACTGGGCTCCAGAGATTCACAGTCCACCATCCACATCAGGGAGCAGACCACTGCCACTCAACCAGCATCGCCTTGAACTTCAAGCTGGAATTTAATAAAACCCACTTTGTGGTATGTAGCACTGGCTTGTATTGGCAAGCCAAACTCCTGGCCAATATAATCTCCTTTAGCAGCAGACTGGGAGGATTTGGATACTAGCCTATAAGAAATATGCCCTGCAGTAAAGTGTGGAATATTTATTTGTTGTATGTATCTCCTAATATTAAGGTATCCAAACATTTGGTGCAACCCAAGACCCAAACCTCAAGTGTTAAATGCACTACAACTTTAACATGTGTGTGTGGTCCGATTTTACCTACATGTTGGCATGGGGCTCTGGCAGGTAGCTCCAGCCCAGCCTTTGGCACAGACACAAGAGAAGTGGTTCACTTCATCCACACATGTCCCACCGTTCTGGCACGGAGAGGATGCACACTCATTGATGTCTGGGGGAAAAGAAAGAAAGGAAGGTTATACAAAGCGACTCCATTGCTACACTTGAACCTCCTAGAGATACAAGAACATATGCAACCGAATATCTTTGATGTTTGAAGATAAGAGGATGTGACATCATTGCATATGCATGCTAAAGAGTGAATGAGAAAGAAATGGAGCACATGAGTTAAGGTTAGTCTAGGGCAAACCCTGTCTTGATCAAACAGCCTTTGAGCTGTTATCTTAAAGTCAGCGAGCTGTCAGAGGACATACAGATGGGAATATCGCATGTCACGCCATTCAACAAGCTCTCTCGACAACTAACCGCAGTACATAAAGAGGAAATATGATCATGAGTCACATGAGAAATGTATACATAGAAAAAAATGCATAATGCACAAAAAGAGGAATGGCAATAGAAAGCAGGAGAGGGGAAGGTTACAAAAGGACGATGACAGGGTTGTAAAAGTGATCAGTGGGTTAGATAACAGGATGAGTGATGGTCAGGGCAAAGAAGAGGAGAGACACTGATGGGAAGAGGAATGAGGAGGAACCAGAGGAGAAAGTGACCATCACAGTGAGGGCCAGGTAGCAGAAGATCAGCCCTGGACTCTCACCTCGGCAAGTGGGCTGCTGGCCGCTCCAGGTCAGGCTCTCTTGACAAACCCTGCTCTCTGATCCAACAAGCTCATAACCAGGGTCACACAGAACGTGAACCTCATGGCCCACGCCGTGTGACTTGCCGAGTTTCCTCCCATTGATAGGCGCGTCCAGTTTTGGGCAGGTACCTCAATGTGATTGAAAAAAAGCAGAATGGCAGATATTTGATTTGATTTATTATTTATCTTGAACAATCAACAAAGTTGCAAAAGAAAACGAAACAAATTAAACCACAAAATGAAAACACAAACAATCAGAATTTACCAAAGACCAAAAAAAATAATACAGGATAAGTTCGAGAAGGAGCAGGCAGAAGCATACAGCTTATAAGCTGCCCCTACTTCACAATATCATAATATTCCAAAACAAATAGATATGCAAACATCTGACATTTGAATGAATGGTTTTGCTTACTGTTGATTGCTCTGGTGGTCTGCTTCCCCGTGCTGCTCTGCAACAGGTTTATTTTCTTCTTTAGGTTGCGAAGACTCTGCAAGTAAGAGGCTTCATGGGCTGAGAGAAGCTTCTGGACTTGCTTTAGAGAGCCCTGTATTTCCTGTCTACTAGGGCAGTCCTGGAACAAAACAGAGGGGATGACTAATATCATTAAGTTTTGATGAATATTTCACAACTTCTTCAAAGCTGTAATTCACTAACAAGATCAATCTATGCGTGTATCAATTCTTTTTTTTTTACAAACCACATCATTGTAAACACTTAATTCAATGATGTTGATATGAGAAGTTAATGATTTTTGTTAAAACAGGAGCATTTATGAGTGTATTGCACTGTACTATACATAGTGTTACTATTTGGATCTTCAAAGCTGCAGAAACACTCTTTCTTTTAAACTTCTTATGAGTTTTCTTAAAAGGGAATGCTGTTTTGCTGAATTTATGAATTAATGAATAGTGAAAAGCTACTCCTCTGGCTCAGGTAAGTTAAAAATAAATATTTGTCGACATAAAAAAGAGACCGCAGGACCACAAGCCAGTGATGTCATTGATGTATTAGCCAGAGAACTAACTTTTCATTCATTCACAAGACTCACAATTATGTTTGGTTGATGATTTTTTTACAACCAAAAGATCTAAAGATATTTTTGATAGTGTCTGAGCCAAAAGATTTAGTAACCTACAAAAAGCTTTCTGTAGTCACCACCAATTCTCCATTTCATCACGTTCAATTGTGTTGCACTTTCTTTCTGTCTTTCTTTGCACAGTGCTGTCTATGATTGAAATTGCCACCAGATTACCTTACATAATTTACACACAAACATTTTCCCTGCGTGAATACAGAATTTTGCCAAAAAATAACCTAAAATGTAGATACCTGAGGTTACCCCACCAAAGTAAATCTATCGCTTTTTACTCAATTATGCAAGTAGATGGTTTAATTAAAAGTACAGTATGAAATAAAATCAAGGCTCTAATCAAAACTTGAAAAATAGTCTGCTCCACTGCATGTAAACAAATGAAAGCCTGCTGAAAGAGTCAGGCCCTTGAGGACCTGTGCAGTACAGAGGCTGGGCTGTTACTGTATATGAGCGAGTAAATGCAGAAGGATCAGAGTATGTTTGGCCACTGTAAGTATTTACCAGCAGCAACCTCCTCCTCTCAAAGCTAGATACTATAACTCAGTCATAAACACAGGAACACTCTCTGAAGGTTTAATATTCTTGTGATGTTTAGTTGTGACCCCGTGTGGATTACAGAACGTTATAGTCATTTTAGAAGAGGGGATGAAATCAGCAACAGCTAACTTGCTTTTTATGATGTGCTGGATTTAGGGCTTGGGGTCAGTACAGGGTATTAACGCCCTCAGCATAAACATCACCTGTGCTACAGCCTTCCTTTCTATTGGCTGCAGGGGCGAGGGAGTGGCACAGACTTGTTTTCCAGCCATGTCCTCTTCAACAGCGTCATTCTACGCCTTCTGCCCTGTCCTCTCATGCATGTTTTCAGACAACCAATTAGTGTTTCGTCCAGCCAGGGTTATGTAAGAAGAGTCAATATTTGTTGAAAACACCTTTCTGATTTGGACAGAACTGGGGTTTGGAGAGGCTTCAGTCAGCCGGTGGGGGTGGCTAGTGTTTATAGTGCAGTTGTCAAAGGCCTCTTTCTGCCTGTGCTTAGTGACATTTCACATGGCTTCATGTTAAGAGGAGGCATGCAGTACTGGAGCTCAAAATGTCAGTACTGTACTATTAAATCTAACCAGAGTTACAACTTTGAAACACTGAAATGCAACTTTAAACTTGCCCTCACACATACATACACACCTAAACCACCCCACTCTCATTTTTCCTTATATTAGAAACACAATAAAATATGCTGGCCATGTTTCAGTAACACACATGCACAGTGAGCAAAGGCCTAAAGAGAGTCATTCACAGACAGATGCAGCTTTTTGGAAACATTTCACAGGATTGCATTGAAGCACAGTATATATATATATATACTGTATTGAGTGTAATCATTCACTGGAGCCTCTGGGGTCTTGATTCTGAAGCTTGCATGCAAAGTAAAGGTGACTCAAGGTTTGCTCTGTCAAAAACCTTCTATGTTTTGCCAAGCAAGGGCATTCACAGTAGGAGCTGTTATGATAAAGGTTACTCAGATTTTTGTATGCAGTTTTTGCCTTTTAAGCCATGCATGATTAAGTTTTTAAGAGGCATGTTGTAATCAATTAATAAATTAAATAGAACAGAATAGAGCTGTCTTTGTGAGCATGTGTTAAGCCTTTCAACTTAATTGAAATTATGTCATATACTCTAAAAACACCCAACAGCATTAGCCTGTGACATTGAATTCACTCACCTGTCCAAAAGTAGGATGGAGCGAGCAGAAACACAACAAGGTGATGACAATCGCAGCAATCATGTTTCCACTGATCCCAATCCGAAGTGCAGTCCTCAAATGTGTTAGAAGTCGCAGGCAGTGTGAACTTTGAGTGCGTGCATGGACTCCAGGTGAGAGAATGACCACAGTGGAAAAGCTGCTCTAGAGAACCGTTGAGGAATGTTGGGTTTACTCTTCAGGAGCCAATCAGGGAAAAGAGACTTTAAGAAAAATGTGACCACATTATTATCCCTTTACTTAACTTGGTGTGCACTTCCTCTCCAGTCAAAGCAGCTTAGTTTATATCTTATTTATACAGAAGTGGAAGAAAACTGAGCTCTGCTGGTAAAGATGTTCTGGATCATGCGTGAGATGATAGTCATCAGGATCATAACCTTCTATCACTATTTTTTTTTTTTTTTAATCTTATCTGATATTGTTAAAGGCTTGTTTACAGCAATATTTTTAGATTAAACCGAGACAATATTGTCAGTAATGTTAAATGAAAACTACCTACGTATATTGTAGAAAAAGGTTAAAATATATATATTCTAAACTTTTTATTTATTTATAACTATACATAATCTTACTGATTTGACAATAGGATCTGTCAGCTCAACTTGAAACCAGAATGCTGCATTTGTGACCTGTGATGGACAATATGGTCAATCCCAGTGATGGAGAGACGCTACAGAGAAGCTGTGCCCTCTACAGAAATATATTCATACATGTATTCCTGTACTGTATTACATTATTATTATTATTTAAACTGAACAAAATCAGACAAAGGGCCATACTAGTACTGCTTTGAGCTCAAGCAGGAAGTAATCTTACGGTAATTCATCTGGTTGTTGGATTCACCTGAGAAATCATTGTGGCTTTATCTGAGTGGGTGGCCGTGTCTGACTGAGCGCAGATTGTGTGCATAGCTGTTGTTTGGCTCATCTGGGTCAGACAGTCCCTTACTGATGCAGCAAAATCAAAGAGATAAGAAATAACTGGGGACTGAAATACATTCTGCTCACAGGGGAGAGAAATGAGTGTAAGTCTATTGTGTCACTCTGCAGTCATCCCACAATGTGTGAAGCATGATTCTTGCTTCCCACACTGGGTCCATAATAAAAACATTGTCACCATCATGTCCAAACAGACATCCAGATAGTTTCATCCTGTACCTTTCCACACTCACACATTTCTGGTCATTTTGTACCACTTACTGTAAAGTTCTGCCACCTCATAGTCTGCTACACTTTAAAAAATATCACAGATTTTGTTTAAAAAATAAAATAAAAAGACCTCCTGCACCTCAGCCTGCCCAAGGCTCAGGAAGAAAGCTTCATCTGTAGTGATTCATCTAAATGATGGACGTCAGTTTCTCAAAACAAACTTCCCCTCATTTAACAATAATGAACACTCACGCTTGACCAAGAGTTAAGCTCTCTTTTGTCAGGTGTTGTGGGGGGTACATGTACATCTATAACAACACATTTGTAAGCGGATAATGAGATTTGTGTTTTAAATCATGATCTGTAAAGTATGACAATAGCTGAAAAATAAATATAGTGCACTCTAAAAGGGGACATATATAACCTTCATATAGATATGCAACAATTTCAGAAACCAAACTATGGTCAGAAAATCATAATATAAGGAAATGAGTACAAGTGCATTTGATTCAATCATGTATACATATTTTTAAAGTTACTTGTGTTAGTTTAATAAAACAGTAGCCTAGCCAAATTGTAGCCTGCAGGTATATAGAATATGTTGTCTTTTTGCCTGAAAACATTTTAACCTGAAATATTCTTTTTTATTCTTTTATAAGGAGAGGTCAATCTGAGCTTTCTGTATTATCCTCCATTGTTCCTGCATATTTTGGAATCACTACAAAACGTTTAAGCTGGTTTTTAACTGGTCGAAAGGCACTTGCTTACTTTCCAAAAAAAGAAGGATTAGAGGAATACACTGATGATTTAATAAAATATTAAAAGGTCATCAAAACTCTACAGCGACTGTATAATAAATAGTGGACTCTCCTTGATGTGAGACATGTGCTCTGCGCTGCAGACCGGCGTGAAAGCTGTTGAAGTGAAAAGAGGGAGGAGAAGAGCAGGAAGGCAGGATAACTGTGAGCAAAGTGGTCACTGTTGTTGGAGACACTTCAGGAGTTCACAATGTGGTCTAGAACAGCGTACAAGTTTGTCGTTTTGTGCCTGCTGCTCCCGTTTATCCACGCGAACCGGATTGTCCCAGAAACACCGGAGCTCCAGAAGTCCGCCATCCCCGGTAAATACGCTTCAAGCTGTGCGCGAGTCAGGTGGCCACGAGGGAAAGTAACCTACTCTAGAATTTGTAGTGCAGGATACACTTTATCAACTAGCACACATTGTGACTGCTAAATAGAATTTAGACATTTTTCCTTGATGTTATTTAAGTTATAGCAGTTATAGTAAGTGTAAGAGAATACTGTTTTATTAGTGGAAGTTTTTGCAATCATGTTAGTAAGCTGGGGACTCGAGTGGGCTTTCTTAGCCGTCCAAATCCATCTGGCAAAGCACCAGCAGCACAACTTTTCTGTCACTGGCTGCTTTGCTACAGAAGTTTGGAATCATCTTAAAATGACCATTTTGATGGCATTTTGCCAAACACAAGGCAAAATTATCAACCCATCACTGGGGAAATGATTCTCTGTACTCTTTAACTTTTTGGTGAAATGTGCTCAAATGTAGTCTAATAAGTAACTTAAAGTAGTGAAATAAGTTAATTAGAGCAAAGCAGATTAAAGTCTAGTCTGAAATGTCATTAATCCACAATATGTCCTTACATGAATAATTTAAGGATATCAGGCCTAATTTAATGTAATATGGGATTTATTCTACATTGGCAACACTTAACTTTAACTCCTTTATCTATGAGCAGTGTACAAAGCTATAATACATTATATAACTAAGCAGAAATAAGGACATTTTGTCCGTGTATTAATGTACAGTACACTGCGGAAAAAAACAAGAATACAGAGATATTATTGCCCAAATATTTGAAGACATGATCCAAATATAAATATATACATAGTGGATATTATTTGATCATAGAGGCAGATTTCATTTTGGAGCTTATCCAAGTCCAGAATGGGACCCATTATACTGCTAGAATCTGGAGTTTATGTCATCCCAGATATTATAGCTAGTGATATGCATATGTAGGCTACATGGCAAAAATTATAAAAATTTAGTTAGGAATTTTGATTAAACTTTGTTTAACCCAGCTGACCCTTGAGTTGAATTGTTAGTGACAGACTGTATTAACCCATGCTCCAAACTCTCACACACACACACACACACACACACACACACACACACACACACACACACACACACAAACATCCCGCCAACACATTTGCATTCTGTTGCCATGGTGATGGCAGTAGAGGCACAGTTACTAAATGAGCGTTTCTGTTTTCTTCCAGTGCTCGGAGTGAAGGAGCACTCGCAGATTGTTGCCCAGCACAATAGACTGCGCAGCCGAGTCAAACCCATGGCAGCTAACATGCAAAAAATGGTTTGTGGCATACATTGTCTGCTTCTTAAGTGTGTTTGAATGGCATGAATGCTGTCACATAAATGTGAGTTTATGGTAGTTTTACACTGTCTCCACGATAACTGCTGATTCTCACACCAAAGTCTTCCTCTGCAGCACATATTTGTCTTTTGTCAAGAGTTACTGTTCTGTACTGTAGACTCCCTCTCCCTCCACTCATGGAAGTTATTTGGCCATGCGTGGCAAACTTAACCAAAATGCTTTTGAGTTCAAATGAGCTTGCAGCTGGCAGTGCAAAGCCCAGAGAAAAACAGTAATGATGATGATGTTGTTGTTGTTGTCAGTAATGATCAGACATGTGTTGTGTGTTGTTTTATCTGGATGTGAGGCAACTGTTTTGAAGGGCTTGCAGTGCCAAAAGTCCGGAAATTTGGTTCAGAGCTCTGTTTTTACTGTTTTTCAATCTAACTGCACCAGGTACAGTAGCAGCATAGTCACAGACAAAGCACAATATCAATAACATGTTTACAGTTATCCCACGACAACATTCAAGACCAGGAAGGACACTTTCAAAACCACCACAGTATTTCCAGTGGTGGATGAAGTGTTATGTTAAAAGTAGCAATACCACCTTGCAAAATACTCTGTTACAAGTAAAAGTCCTGCATTCAAAATCATACTAAAGTAAAAGTACAAAATAATTAGAATAAATAGAATTTATAATTATAATTTAATAAATAATTATTAAAAATTAACTTAAAGTACCGAAAGTAAAAGTACTTATTATGCAGAAAGGCCCATTTCAGATTCATATATCATATTTCTGGATATAAATTAGTGATGCATTAATGTTTGTCACTTTAATGTTGTAGCTGGTTAAGGTAAGGATACGTTTGATAACTTTATATACTGCAGAGTAGCTTAATATATTAAATCATGATGTATTAGTTGATTTATAATTTGTATTAATAATGTGAATCTGCAAAGTAAATAAATCTGTCAGATACATGTAGTGGAGTGAAAAGTACAATATTTGTCTCTGAAATGTAGTGGAGTAGCAGAATAAAGTAGCATAAAATGGAAATATTAAAGTAAAGTACAAGTACCTCAAAATTGTACTTAAAGAGATATTTGCAGCACAGAGAGCTCCAAGCAGCTGAGGTCTACCAAGATCCGCCAGATGGAACGGAGACAATGAACATCAATCAATAAATGTATTATTTGTCCCAGTTGGCAATTTGTGTTGCAGCAGGCATAAAGCATAAAAACATAGATACATGTATAAAAAGTACACAGAATACACAGCAGATTACAGTATGGCATACAGTACAAAAATTATACGAGCAAGACATATCATCACCCTATCATCAACAACAACAAGCTACAGTGTGCACTCTTACTGTCATCCTATCTTTCTCATAATCATCATCATCATCATCATCATCATCATCATCATCATCATCATCATCATCATCATCATCATCATCATCACCAACAAATTAGTCATATTCCACCAATAGGTGTTTCACAAAATATTTCTTTTTTTTTTAAAGTGAAATCACTAAACAAAGTCATGGATAAAGGTTTTTAGTTGAACTGTCTTCCTCTGTGGTGCTAATAGTCCCAACAGTGTGAAATAATAGTGTTAGTGCATCATTTTTTTTGCTCTGCTGCAGGCTGAGTGATAGTGGACAGTCAGAACGAAGCCAAAACCAATTAGCCGCGTGTGGGCTTGTGAGGGTCGCACAGTGAAATGATACCAATTCTTTTTTCTTTTTTTTACCAGAATAAGAATGAAACTAACTAACTAACTACTCTTTTAGTACTGATGATCAACACATACAGGTGAAATACTGTACACAAAATGCAATCATAAATTTGACAGAGCAGTTAGAGGGTTCAAGTGTTGCTGAATGTGCAGCAATTCTTAATATTCATTTGTGACTCAGGTTCTCTAATCCCGCTCTCTGCAAAACACCCCAGCTACAGTAAATCCTCTCCCTATCTTATTCCATCTATTGCTTCGCCATACAGTACTTATCTGCACAACTGTCTCGCATGCATGTGATTATGACGGAGAGGTAACGATGGATAATGGAATTCACAATGCACTAGCTATCCTCCGGGCCTAATATGAGATTTGTGCCAGGGCAAACTGTCACTTTGTCATAGATTACATCCTCAAAGCCACTCGTACAGACTGAGCCCCCTTTCTTCGACTGCTCTTCAGCCTCGTAGAACTGTTCTCAACTGATAAGGCAGTAATGAGAAAAAGAGGATGTGGATAATAATTCTGAATTCTCAACTCTGCTATTACAGGTAATTTCCCGACGAAAACCCTCAGAGCAAGCTTTGCCAAGCTGAAGAGGCATATTAAAGAGCTTTACTGATAAACGTTAAGAGGCTCAAGGCTTTCGGCTGTGTTTGTGAATGTCTGAATAAGGTTTTTTTCACATAGGAACGAACCAGTGGTGAGATTGTGTTGAAGTGATTATAATATAGACCTTTAGGCTTTGCTTTCAGAGTGAGATAAATGACCAATATTTTAGGAATGAATGATGCTCCTCCCTTTCGTACCCCTGTCTGCAGGGTTTCTTTGAGCTCTTGAGAAAGTATAATGAGGTCACACAGACAGAAATTAAAGTACTTACTTTTGATATGTAAATCATGACTTCTGTTTGTGAGATTGTATTTTATTAATCTCTCTCAGAACTTCTCAAGCTCCAGCACTTTATTGTAATGCAGTTAGGGTGGAAAAAACAGATCTGCAGAGCTTCACAGTAAAATATGGAGCTTTATTGATTTAGCTAATTTGGTACACAACAGTGAGCAGTTGTTGATAGTGCCACAAAGATAGATAGATGGATAAACTCTATTATTATATATATATATATATATATATATATATATATATATATATATATATATATATATATATATATATATATATATATATATATATATATATATAATGAGACATTCAAATCTCACAGCAGATACAACATGACATGCTTTGAAATGAAATGTCATGGATGAAATATTGTCCGGTGACCTCTGGTGGCATCAAAGTGTGAGCCGATGACTTTGGCTGGCTGACATCAGAGAGCAGAGTGAACAATGATCTCAGGGGGGGCTTTACCTTCCTACACCACACATCAGTGTCATACCTCTGATGTCATTTCTCCAAACTCTGTCTAACCGTACACAAAAATACGTTTGATTAGATTATTTTAGAGGTTCCATTCATTGCTTCTTTAACCTAAAAGAGAGCCTACTTGTTCAAGAGTGTACCACTTTCTAACAAGGTACCATTTATAAAGGGTTTATAAGTAACTACATTTTTCTTATGATACATATACAGACTCCAAAGGTCCCATACCAACTGTTAAAATGTAGAGTTCAGACATCTTTTCAACAAAACAAGGTGGCTTTTATGGAAGCCCATTTTCTCCACTGGAGGCAGAGAGACCAAAGCAATATCAACCCTCTGTTAAACTCCCATTGAGGAACAAGTTGACCACACAAAATGTCAACGTAACAGAGCGTTACTGGGATTAGGAACGGTGATTATGAAATTTCCACCTTTCACTATAAATTACTGAAAAATATATCACATTACTGCAATTGGTTACTAAATAATGCATTATTACCCAACACTACTCCTACTAATCTACAAAGCATTAGTAAATCATGTACTAACCCCTGATGAAGCTATTATTTACAATTGATAAACCCTAAATGAAGTGTGTCTTATTAGAAAGTGCTACCCAAAAGAGTTTAAAACTAATCAGTCAGAGGTATAATACCATAAAATTAAAGATGGTGAAAAGTGAGAAAGTTGAAATGCAAACCTTGAATCTGTAACTTTCCACCTTTTCTCGTAGTGAGAGTATCTGAATGCGATGTTTGTACAGCAAATTTGGCCGAGTGATTGATTGTGGAAAGTTTGTGTGTTGTTTATTTGAATCAGCCACTGCAAATCTTGGAAAATGTGCCACTTAGTGAAGTGTTTATACGAGTGCGTAGCACACAATGAGTGTCAGTCTGTGTTTGTTAGCCCTGCCATGGACTGGCAGCTTGCCCAAAGGTGTCTCCCTGCCTGTTGCCCGCTGTACTCTAAGACATCCCCTGAAAAACATTAAGCGGGTATAAAGAAAATCACTCATGCACTATTAGGAATGACCTTCATGCCAAAGAGTTTTTCCTTTCATCCAGTTTTAATCAGTATAATAATAATATAAGTACAATATGACCTTACTTAAGGTTCAGCTCCAAGTCCAACAGAGCCATAGGCGTAATTTACAGGGGGGATGGGGGGGTTACAACCCCCCCAATAATCAAAACTGGCCAGTGCAACCCACCCCAAAAACGTATTATCATTTCCTTTACATAAATGAAGACATTTCCACCATAAGTTGATTTATTTGCAGAAAAGGCACAAATTGAATGCAGAGAATTATGTGTTTGACGTTCAAAATTGCTTAAAAGTGGAGATCTCGACCCCCCCAATGTTGAACCTCAAGTTCCCCCCTGAACAGACCCCACTAACATATTTTGATCAATAAATTAGTTGATGATGGAATTATTGATGTGATTGCTAACTAATTATTAATTTCAATAAATAATTGATTATTCATTATTTATGTGGAATTGGCTAGGACTCACCTAAATGAATGTAATGTGATGAATTAAACGGCTTTAGAATTTCCTTTATTAAAGTCCCAGGAATGTGGTGTGGGTGTGAATGCTGTGACAAATATTAATGGTCTAATCTGACAGAATTGATAAAAGAACATGATAAATATACTCTAAAGGTTTGTTGGACCCCAATACTGAAAAGTATGAAGAGTTGAAAACCTTTGATTCTATCAAACAGATCTGCTTTTAAACAGTTTAATCAAAATACAGAGAACGCTTCTGAAACACAAAGGTAGAAAAAAATGTATTACGGTAATGTTCTTCAGACTACAGTCAGTGTGCTGGTTAGTAGTAGACCTCCCCTGTCTGCATGTAAGATCCTGACAGAGAGGGCTAAAATATGTGCAACAAAATTACATTTTCCCTGAGTTTTACTGTAATTGTTAAGGAGTTTTACTGTAATTGTTAAAAATGAAAGATGTGTAATATCATTAAATATTATTATTGTCTTTATAGGAGTGGAATGAGAAGTTGGCGTTACTTGCGAAGGAGAGGGCAGCATCGTGTCACACAGACTCGCCTCCTCAACACTCCTCATCTTTCAGACACGTTGGCTGGAACACACATCTCTCTGCTTATGGTGTCACATCATTTTCTGATGCCATTCACTCTTGGTTTGAGGAGGGGAAAGATTTTCTCTACTTGAGTGGGCAATGTAGGGAGAACGCCACCTGTCAACACTATACACAGGTATTACCAAGCAGATACAAACTGTACCTATGTTTGTGTGGAGTCAAACTTACTACAGACACCTCACAGGCATTCATATTTGTGTTTTTTCTTTAAAAGTGCTGATGTAGTGTGTCCAACCTTGTGTTGTTGTGTAGTTGGTGTGGGCCTCTTCGGGTCATGTGGGCTGTGCCAGCCAGCTGTGTCTGAGAGAAGGAGACCTCTGGGAGATGTTTGTCTGTGCATATTACCCTGGGTAACAATTACACACTTTTTAAATTAAATGTTAAATTCATCTGGGAACAGCATATTATAAAATTGGCAAATTAATGTAATACTTAAAAAAAAAAATAACGAACCGTTTTATCTGCAATCCAGCTCACAAATCATTATGCTTGTTGAAAACAGGTCTATGCCGATATGAAAGGTCAATACTACTTTCCAGGGAGTCCTTGGTACATATTAAAAAGAAAATATTAATACAACTACCTGTGTGAAGGCCTTAGAATGTGTTTATTGGAAAATCAAGTCCCTGTTCTGTGTGGATATTGTATTTGACATTTTTAACATTAATATGGTTGTAGCCCCCCTGCTGCTACTCTAGATCTTGTGTGATTGTGTGTCTTTTAGTTTATGTGTTCTGCAGTATATATTTGTGTTGATGCAGGGGTAACTGGGAGGTGAATGGTCAGCTGGTGATGCCTTATAAGATGGGCCTGTACTGCTCTCTCTGCACCTCTTCCATGTCTGGCTGCTTTAGACTGTGGGACCATGTAGATGGATTATGTGGTAAGACATTGGTATGTCATACGTATTGTATTTTCAAGGGATAAAAATGGAATTTACCACGACTACTACTACCTCTAATGTTGTTATGTCCATTACGCTCCTCAAGGCCATTTCTCATCTACCACCAATGTTATGTTTTGTTCACTGTTTGCCATTCATAAAGCATTTTGCGTGTTCCATGGTATTCTGCTTATATCATTCAACTAGAATCACAGTTCTGCTGTGGTGATGTTGACAACTTATTTGGGTAAAATGATCAGATGTACAATTTCAAGATGCTCATATTGCATTTGCATGTTTTTTGTGTGCGTTTGTTGGTGTGTCTGTGTTGGTGTGCATGCACATTTGTTGTCAGAGATTCCAAAGAATCCGTGTCGAATGAGCTGTGGTCAGCACGGCCATCTTAACATCTCATCCTGCAAGTGCACGTGTGACCCGGGCTTTACCGGACGCCTCTGCCAGGGTACCTCTTATCAACATCAAGTGTAGTAGTATTGAGATTGTATACATATTGCTATCAGGCCTCATTAAATTGGTCTGTTTTCTTGAATGTTCTTAGCAGAGAGGCAGGTTTCACTGTACCACGTGTCTGTTTTTCAGTACGGTGCAGTGTGCAGTGTGTACACGGTCGTTTCAAAGAAGAAGAATGCTCTTGCTTGTGTGATGTTGGCTATGGTGGTGCTGAGTGTGCAGGTAAGTGCACTGGGCTTCTTTGTGTTTCATATATGTACCTCAGCAATTTGTACTCCTAGACACAGGAATGGTTTCAATTTCAAAACGGATGCACACACATCCTGAGGAAATTCATTTGGTTGTCTTTATCTTACATTCTGTCTTTATCTTAAGGGATGCCACGTTTGGTGACATGATGAAAACACGGTGAAAGAACCAGCTTATTGACTTGTTAATGGTGTCAACAAAGACCATTTAGCAGTAATGACATTTGCAGTATATATCAAGTAGTGGCACAGTTTTACGCCTTACTCTGTAAATTATATTTCTGTGCATCTTCTAGCTCAATAGGCAACAGAATTAGTTCCTGTAACTTGATATGGGTTTCTTTTATTAATCTCCCTGGACATAATTCTGCAAATTTCATTAACATTTACATCTGTAAAGGCTTAAAAGATTACAGCACATTTAAGTCTGTTCATTGAACCTGAGTCATAATGCATGGTCAGCATCATTATTGTTAATTTTTGGCGTATTTTGGTGGCTTGTGTACCAACAGAGAAAGTGCAGTTTCCCTTCCACAGCTGTGATGTGATGATAGATGGTGATTGCTTCATGGTGTCATCAGAAGCTGACTCCTACTATGGAGCCAAGAGTCACTGTCAGGTGAGAGACAGGTGTGTGTTACGAGGACTTTCATTCTGCTTTCAGTGTGACTATTTCTTTGGTTTGCTTCACCAGGAACGAGCAGGTATTCTAGCTCAGATCCACAATCAGAAGGTTCAGGACATCCTGGCGTTTTATCTCAGTCAGCTGGAGACAAACAACGAGGTCACCAACTCTGACTTTGAGACACGAAATTTCTGGATTGGTACAGTCTTTCATCTTGTTCATTCAAATAAATGTTTTCTAACACCGGGAAGTACTACCAGATTAGATTGCAGGCTCTGCTGTCCTTTGGACCAGATGTACTACCAGGTGGAAGTAAAAAACAGCAATGTTTTCACTTCATAGGTTTGACATATAAGCCTCTGAAAGACTCATTTCGCTGGGACACAGGAGAGATCCCTAGATTCAGCAGCTTTGCCTTTGGGCAACCTGACAACCAAGGGTAAGAGACACATTTACTAACAGACATTAGCTACTGCAGAGTACATCATAAACAGAGACGGCCAAGTGAAATGGAGCTAAACAAACAAACTATCTACAGATGTAATGCTTTTGGATCTACATGTATGACTTGAAGACTACTGCAAGAGCTACATACTGTAGTTTGGTCTTTCATTAGTTTTCATGTTAAAATGACATTATCCACTGTCTCAAATAAATTACATTTTATATATGGACGAACCAGGACAGTGACGTTGGCTGACCTGCAAAGTTCACTCTGACCACTAGATGCCTCTCTCTTTCTGTGTCTCCCTCACTCCATTCCTCTGTTCTATCTATCAGTAATAACCAATTTCACAATAAACTATTATATCAGTAAGAACTATTTTTAAACATGTAGTCATGCATAAATGACTATACTAATGTCTGATTTCTATATGTGAGACTGAATCTATTTGGCCACATTTAGAAATCTGTGTTTGTTTGCTTTGTGAGTTTCTATAGTAAAAACAAAAAATCCTCTGTTTCATACCACTTCATCAGAAATTCAAACAAACAAAACTGGTCTGACATTTCTTCCCGATTTAACTTTACAGTAAAGCTTTCTAATCAGTAGCTCACTCCCTTACTCCTTCTCTGTCTAGCTTTGGAAACTGTGTCGAGCTGCAGGCATCAAGTGCTTTTAACTGGAACGACCAGCGATGTAAAACGCAGAACCGATACATTTGCCTGCATGGTAAGGCTCCTTCTGTGACAGGGTGGATGAAAGTGTTGAGGCGATGAAGGTTGAGTTCTCTTTTGTACAAATGACCACCCAATGTGATCGCCCTAAAAATGTGACATTTGATGTAGGCGATAATAGGAATTCAGAATAATTAACACTTGCCATTGTCGACTTTGGGCACAAAACCAAATAGCTTATCACTGATAGCGTTGCTTTTTCTCTTGCCTCTGAAAACTGTACACATTTGGCTGAATGGTTGGTTGGCTGCATTTCTTCAACTGCAGCATGTCCACAATTGATTTGCTAGGGAGACTGGCTTGTCCTCTCGTATTTCCCTCTAAACTTGGCATACTACTGTATGTCCAGCTGCAACTGATGCGCAGAACCACCATGCTCTGAACTTCATGGCGAAACAGATTTGTCCCCCGAAACTGTGAAGCTTGTACCATTAGAAAAGGATTCAATGCAGCTGATATGTGTGCCCCGACCTCCATTTTCCTTGCCTGAGTATGATTGGTGCTTATGGTGGTGACTGGCCATTCTGGGAAAGGTGCAGAGGGATCCTGGGAGGTGGCTGACCTATTCCTTACTAAAATAGATTCTGAGTGACTCCTGCAGTCTGTTTCCAGTCATGTTCAGCCATGTTTACCACCACAAACAACCATCAACTTCTCAAGGGATAATACCTTTTAGCAAACAATTTTCTTTCATTCATCTTTCAATTTTACATCCAACAAACTATCCAACTGATGAATGGGAGTTTAGTATTCTCTCAACATTTAGGTCCAGTTTGGTCCACCAACTTCTTTTTTGTTATTGATAATTTTGTAGCATTGTATGCCGTTATTAGAGATGACAGTAGAGAATACCAGAGATGCTGTGGTTTGTGGTCAGTGCCTTAACCCCTAAGCCAAGTAGGCGCCCTAGTGCACCAACTCCTGAGAAAAATATGTGGGTGTTTGACTTTTTTTTTTGAGAGAGATATGAGACTTGTGAATCAAAAGTGCGGGCTGCAGACTTGGGTGGTCAGTTCAGCGTTATAAGTAAGTCTTTCACATTACACATTGATTTAATTCAGCGTTTAATGTAAAAAATATTACTTATTAGAGCTTTACAGTGTTTTGTATTTGTTTAGATAGTAGCACCTGCTGTGGTCTACTGTGTCCAGACAATTAGTATTACCTATTTCACAGCCTCTGTCACTGATAATCACTGCAGGGTGATGTCTAAAATGTTAATCCAGTGTGTCCACAACATTGAAAGATCTGTGTGATCCTGCCTACACATTCAAACATTGCACTCAGTCTAAATCAATGAAACTCAATTGCTCGCCATCCAGAGCCTTTGAGCGATCAATATGCATCAGCTCCACAAAGGCCTGCAGTGTTTAGACACACACATACCACTTACATTGATCGTAAGGAATGAGACGGTGGCAGTTATTTAGTTTTATCCACTTGAGTGCATCTTTGCAAGTGGTTGATGTGTAATCTGGTATTGATCACTCATAGCTGAATGAGCGATCTACTTTGAATGTGGTCAGGATGATGTTTTTACAACCGGCTTTTTGAAGACCTCTTAATGTCTCCCTCTTTGTAGTTTGTGTTAGTGTAAAACAGGACTAGCAGATCATGATCAAGAGAGGGTTTAAGGGTCGGATTATATATCAATGTAGTTAATCTGTAGTAGTATAGAGGTCATTAACAAAGCTAAACCTATGTGAATATCCTTACATCAGTCATTTCCCCACCCTTCCTCTCGGGAAATAAAAGCAAGCTTTCACTGAAGCAACAAAGAGTAAAATGCATAAATCCAGCTGATTATAAGAATACAGAGCCCTCCTTCTCCCATCAGATTAATTTCCGGCCTTCATTGCTGTGTTGTGTTAATTGGTGATAAAATGATAAGTGGCTATTACACAGCCCGAGGCAGACACTAAGCTATGTTTCTCCAGAGTACTGTGTGTGTGTTTCCATATGCATTAAAAGGAGTCTATGTCGTGTTTTACATTATTAACAGTTTAATCACTGCCACATTTGAGTAGAATTGAAGAATTATTGGGGATTTATGAACTCACTTAACGGTTTTCCTTTATTTGGTGCTTTTGTGCGCAACATGCCAAATTCCATACATATTTGCATTGTTTCTAAAGGGTGTGTGTGTTTGTGTGTGTTTCACAGCTGCAGAGCACATTGCCCGTTGGGAGGATGGCAGGTGACCTGGATTTCTCAAAGGGGTGAAACTAGGTGTGCAGTATGTGTTAAATGTTGGTTAGGACAATGGCCACTAATGTTTTTTTTTTTTTCAATTATTTTACACAGATCAATGTAGTTTGGATGTACTGTATATACTGTACATGTTTGAATTTGTAATGCAAATGTGTAAAGGGTTCTTCGTTACTTAGAAAAGTTGTTGTTTTACCCTTACGTTTAAGATATTCAAGGAGGATTCGTGTTTAGTCTATGATAGTATACTGCTTTTGTATTTTCATTTTTTACAGTGTGGTAAATGCAGTAAATGTGTGAAGTAAATACAGACTAAATTCAGCCAGGATTTAAACCCGATACTTCTACAAAACAACAGGGATGTTGTTTTGGGTTACCATTACACACCACAGGATTTTTTCTGTGTGTAGGTACAAGTGTATATGTGGTTTGGTTTTGCTTGTGTGTGTATATGGGGTTTTAAATGTGGATCAGGTCAGTGAGTGTTTAATGGGCCAGAGGTACGAGGTCCGACACCAGACTGCCCTCTCAGTGAACAGAGGAGGATCCTGCTGGATGGTAGATGATGATACTCTCAGAGGGAAGAAAGGGATAAAGGCTGCAGATAATGGGGTCACACCAACATGCAGAGCTGCAGCGAAATGGTGCAAATGAACAAAACAGGGATGTGGTCGCAGGATTAAACAGCTGGGAGCAAGAGACAAACCAATACTCTAATTGTCTTTGAGCTCGACTGAGTTTCCACTTTAAACAACACATTTTAGATTTTCCCTCTGCAAGTTAACAGTGCTTCGACATGATGCTTAAAGCCATCCTCAAACATCTCATGTCACGTCACATGCACCTGGCTCACACTGCGTTCACAAAAAACAGGCTGGTCAGGTTTGTTTAATATTAAAATGGGCTCTAATGTACCCTATACGGTCAGCTTGAAAAAATAGTTCAAACATTTTTGGGGAATTACATTTATTTAGTTGTTTACTGAGAATTAGACAGAAGATCGATATCACTCTCATGTCTTTACAGTAAATATGGGGCAGCAGTCAGTTAGCATAGCTTAGCATAACTGATAGCAGGGGGCAAAAAGCTAGCCAGCTGTCAGTTAGCTGTTTGACCCTGTTTCCAATCTTTATGCTAAACTAAACTAACCATCCTGTGGGTCCAGCCTCATATTAGTGAGTTGTATCAATGGCATCTTTGGAAACTTTGAGCTCTTTAGCCTACTAGAAAATGTAATTGCTGTCGATATGAATAATGTGTGGCTGCACAACATGCATTTGTAATGACTGAGCTACTGATGGATCAAAGGGAGAGTTTACATTTATTTTTATTTACACTAAAAGGCATTTTACAATGTCACTGGTTCAGACATGTATCATGTCCAAGTTGAAGAAAACATAAGATTAATTCAGAATAATGTCTGGCCACACAGTGTGTCACTACTGTATATGAGATGTGCCGTGTAATAAACTTTTTTTGCTGATGTGGTGCCTTTGGCTGCTTTCTAAACAAAGTATCAGTCCTGAATGTGTTTGTGTGTGTCTGCCTGTGAGTGTGTACTGTATGTGTAAATCTTCGCCTAAGACGCGACGCTCGCGTAGCTTCCTGCTGGTCTCATGGTGCCCCCTGATAAGCTGGTGCTGCAGAGGGTTTCAGAATGGCGCTAGTGTCAGTGGAATTAGCTTCCATTGTCATGATAATGACAGTGATACTCTTGCCCCGTCCAACTCAGACCAGCCATTGTATGGAAACAGGAATGCAATTTCTCCTGCAGCGACAACCGACAATCCTCTATGAGAGTGAAAGGTCCCTAAATGACTCTCCATTCAGATGAGGCTGAGGGGCCAGCAGCCAATTAAAGTGGGAGCAACAGAACAGTGCCATCCCAAAGACCTAAGGCTGACTCTAAACACACACATTAAGCAATACCAAGACACACAAACACACACACATACACACATTAGTTGCTGTATTTTCCTTTTTACAAAGAACATCTAATCCCTTAAACTATCCTTTTCCTTACAGGCCTAATTCTTTTTGCACTTTGCACTACATTAAATAACTTGAGAGGTTTAATCAGCACAATATGTACACAGACTCAGGAACATGAGTTATTGATTTGAAAATGCCTAAATATTGGAGTTGAGGGACAGAGTTCCTGAGCAAAGTAGAGTCACTCTCCAACACCATCCATCATGATTAAATTCTTTGCTGGTGTTTATGGTATGAGACATTCCCCTTATGGGCGTTTATCTGGCTGCTGAGGCAGAGTCACGATGGAGGGTGAAGGGGTTTTTAAAGTGTTCACGCTACTGAGCTGTGAGTAAAGTGGATGTGTGCTGTGGGGCTCTGCAAGCTTTGAGCTGAGAAGAAGCCCATTGAGCCAGATAAGTTTGTTTTAACCAACACTACTAATAATCACCCACTGCGGCACTAACAATAACTCAGATATTCCAGAGACAAAAACACTCCTCTTGAATGCCTCATTTCTTCTGCAGCCACCTTCCCTCCAAAACATTTCCTCTCTTTATTTCCACTGCTAATTCAAACACATTTCTCCATCCTCTTTAGAAGCCCCCCAGTTTTAACTATCTGAAAACATTCTGTGATAACTAATAAAATAACTATATGTCTATCTTAATTATTTAAAAGAGCAAATCTCGTGCTTGGTCATTGATTATCTCATTTGTCAACCTTTTCAATTTGTGTTATTAATATGTTGACAGGAGTATAAAACTAGCATTAGTCATTTTATTTTAGCAATATTAGTGTTTTTGGCAACTTATTTTATTCTATACTCGAAAAATCTCTCAAAAAGTCCAAAGGAAAACTGAATTGCTTTACCTGTCCGGACCTGACTATTGAGAGTATTGAGAGACAGACTAACGCATAGTTGGTGTTGCTCTTTGCATTGGTTTTGTTGACAAAAAGAAAGAAAATTAATTTAACGTAAGACCAAATACTGTACCCAAGTTATAAGAGAGTTTGACCCGTGAGCTTGCAATATGAATTAAATCAGCTGTTGTATCATCAAACTGCTCCTTAGTTGGAATTATCTGTTAATCATGGCGGTAAAGCCGGACTAATGTTACGTCATTCGGTCCTGGAGAACAGTGTTGCCTCCTGACATTTACAGTATGCTGATGTTAGAGGGAAAACTCGTCATTAACAAGGACTTCACGAAAATTTGTTAAGTTGGCTGTTAGCAGTACCCTGGCTAGCTCAGGGAATAATATGCATGCAAAGGTAGCAAAAGACTAAGTACAAAATAACCATCAGATGATATTACAAGTATAGATGAAAGCTTTCATCAAACAGCAGGGTTTTTTCTTATTATAAATAGGGCTCTTATGTATTTAAGCATCTTGTGATAGTCATTGAAGGCTGCAATCAGTCTCCAATTATCGCTCTTTACATCTCAATGAGGAAATCCAGCTGCACGGCAGGATTTGATGACACAGGAGGAGTAACCGTGTATGTTTATGAGGAGAGGTAGATGATACTTACAGACAGAATTACAGGGTGATTTCTAATCATCTGAACAAATCAAGTAAGGATTGCACTAAGTACTCGTTTTATGTCTCCACCTGTTTTTGTCCTGGGACAGTGGTTTCATCTCTGCCGTGCTGCTTGTAGTGGTTTTTGAGGATTGGCATTTCTCTTTTGACACTGGATTGAAAGCAAATAACATGAGGGCATTTATCAAAGGGCCTCTATTGTGTGTGTGAGATTGAATTACGATTATGAATTCTATTTAATTATTTTCCCAGGCCAGTTATGCTTGTCTAACTTCTTTTCCAGCTTCAAAAAATCCAAACAAAGAAAAGTATTGGTTTATAAAAAAAAAAAAACATGCTTATCAGAGTTTCAGATATGAACACAATTCAATTTTAAATCAAACCGATACTCAGTCTAGTCAGAGGACTGCAGTGATTATTCTGCCCGTCCTCAATCACCATTAAACCATTGTTTCTCCGTCCTTTATCTACATGATGCCCTCTCTGTCTGTCGTTCTCTTTCTCAGCCTCTCTCTCTCTGTGTCTCTACAGCTTGCTTTGTCTTTTTAATTTTCTCTTTTCAGTGCAGTCTGTATTGAGCGACCCACAGCATTTGGATGCAAGATGAACTTTGATAAGAGTTAATGAGAACACAGCATTGTACGGGGAAAGAATGGCTCGGGCTGCACTCAAGAGCCTCCTCGCCAGGAAATGGACCGTAAAGAGCTGCAGCCACCGAGGAGAGGAGAGGTGAGGAGAATCAGAGGAGAGGAGAGTCAGAGGAAGACAATAGAAGAGACAGGAGAGAATGGGTGTGAAGGATAAAGAATAGAAGAAAATGAAAAATATGATTAAGGCATGGAAATGTGTGGAATAGATTCCAGGGTAAAACATAATGACAGATAATTATTGTATTTTATATAATAACACAATACCACTAAATTGCATTGTGCTCAGCAACTGCATGTCTCACTGTATTATTAGATTGTACACAAACATTAAATTGAGCAGTTTCAGTGTATTTTCACTCTTCCAGCCGAACACCATTATGTTCAGTTAAAAACAACACCAGGTGAAAATCTTACTGACTGTAAATGATTTTGAGCTGGTTCAACTTAAAAATAGTAGTTCCTCCGATGCCTTAAAACATGCTGAGGTTAAATAATTAGTTCAAAGTCTTCTTATGAGTTTTGAAGATGTAAAACCGACTTGAGTTAACTGAAACAGGACGAAACAAGTTCAATACACTTTTATAACAAGGAATTACAGTTGCTTATCGGAGCTATTTTGTACCAGCATTAGTACAAAGACAACATGCTACAGAGAGCATTTATTAACCTTAATGTAACATATCATTTAAAATTATCATGAGCTAAGATTGTGGAATTACAATATACAGTATGTTACTTTAGAAGCCATTAATCAGTTTGATTTCTTATTTTAAAAATGATATTCTCAGTGAAGTGTGACACTACCCAACAATCCTCAAACAAGTTCTACCAACAGGAAGGAAGCGCACAAATAATGACGGCTCCACTGGTTAGCAAATTGCTTACCATTGTTACCCTGTCAGACATGATGTCCATTTAGAATTGAACAAGCTTTTCTTGCAATTTCCAACAAAAGAACAGATACAAAAGAAAAACAGTGCTGAACAAATGAAACTCCTGTATTTACATCCTGACTGGCTATAGCAATGCCCCTGCATAAATATGCAGCAGTGAGTGTGTTATACACATTTTATGGTGTGTAGTTCATTCCCTATTAAAATACATAAAAACACACAGTCTTGTACATTTGCATTTTTCTAATATTTTATGGCCCCTAATCTGTTATTAAAAGGTCACGTCTTATAGCTGGCTGAGCAACATGAAAGATTCATGGTTCACAGTTCAGTGCTTAAAATGCTTTATAAGACTTTAAAAAAAAAAAAAAAAAAAGAAAAATAGAAAAGAAAATGAAATTAATATAACATTTACTATCAGAGTCCACACAGACATGTCACATTAACACCAAATAAAACAAACAACAGTTTGCCTTAAAAGACAGCCATCCTGGATCTTTTTTTAGCATACATTTGTCAAGAAAGATCTCCAGCACTAATTCACCCACCACAGTCTCTTTCTGGAGAGCAATGTGTTTTTACAATCTGCTGCCAATCTTGAACGGGAAAGCAATTTTCCCAAAAATCATATATAATATATTTTTTACTCAACCAAATTTGGGGTACTTTCCCCATTAAAGTTTGGCTCGGCAGAGCAGCTTGTTCTCTACAGAAAATAATCAGTTCGAGGAAATAGTTAAGACAGCATCCAAAATCACTGGTTATTCCCAATCGTCAATTTCCTTGATCTATGAAACTCGCCTTTGCCAAAAGAGTTTGAGCGCTTTAAGAGAAAGCTCTCTTTCGGAATCCTGCCTTTTGAAGAAATAGCTTCTGGGAAAAGATTAAGACAACTTTGGTTCAAAATGCATTGATTTTTAAAGAAGTATGTTCAACCCTTGAAGGTTGAACTATAGCCACTCTGCAAGTTTGCACTTAATTCTTTCATTATTTTTAATACATTTTCTATTTTACATGAGTTTTACTTTTGGCATTTTTGCATTATTAAAGTGCTCATATTATGCTTTTTGGCTTTTTCCCTTTCTTTATATATTGTTAAAGAAAGGGACATATGCCGTTGTTGTTATATTGTTGTTATATATATGTTATATATCTTTTTTGTGCATGTTATAGGTTTACAAAGTGAAAAAGCCCAAAGTCCACTCCAAAGGCACCATCGCCAACAGAAAACACTGTTCACAAACTGCTCCAAACAGCTCTATTGTAGTCCAGCCTTTACTTCCATGACGACCGTGCATCACTTTGTAACAAGTTACAATGCTCACCTAGCTGCTAGCATGGCACGACCTCATACTCTGCTTGTGACTGGGTATTACCTAGCTACTGCGCATGTGCGACTCCCAACAAAGATGTAACAGAAGTGAGATGTCTCACTCTGTAGCTAAAACAGAGAGCTCAACACACAGGGTGAAAAGAGGAGTTGCAGCAATGTGCAGTACAACAAAAAGATAGTGTTTTATGAAAATTAAACCATGTAAACCTATTCTGATATAACCTCTAAATACAATTATGAACCTGAAAATGAGCATAATATGAGCACTTTAAGCATTCATGAGCTGTGATATATTTCAACATGTGTCCTGTCTGCACTACGAGCTTACCAAACAAATTCCCTTACACAATTTGTTGTAATGCCAATAAAATCAACTACTTAACTAACTTAATCATGGCATGAGAGTTAAATACACATTTCTTCATATCTTTGTTTGGAATGGTTTATCTAAGAGACAGAGAGGGATGCTGGTAGAAGAATAAGATGCAAGGTGGAAGAGAAGAAAGCAAGGTCCACGAGCAAGTGGGGGGAACCGACAAAAGGAACATGAAAAAAAATAAAATGAGGCCCTTCTGATGTCAAGCACTTCTATATATATATATATATATATATATATATATATATATATATATATATATATATATATATATATATATAATGGAGGGTTAAATAATTAAATCCAAAGAGGCATGGCCTGAGATGATTATTACATGTGAGTAAAATAAGGCATTAAGGACTACATGGAGTAAAGCAGTTGAAGTGCTTGACATCAGAAGGGCCTCCGTCACCATCCTCCGACGAGAAGGATCCCTAACAGCGAGAGGAGAGGAAGAGAAAAAGGATCAGGAGGCAAATGAGTGGAACATCTTGAGAAGGCTGCTGATAAATGAATAAATACAGAGTTGAGAGAGGAGAGGGCTTCTCAAGGATGCCATATCTTAATTGAAAATGACAGCTTCAATTAAAAATGTAATCATTCTGTCCGTTTTTTAATTAAAAGCGAAACGACTGATAGTTTTGACTCATTAACTTCAAGGAGTGATGCAGTCTGACAGAGTGGGGGAAGTGTGTCATTTGCTGAATGGAGAAGGAGCGAAGGATAAAGAGGACTGATGCGTCGGGTGAGGATAATCTGCTACAATTACTTTATATGAGAGAGAGACAGCGCTTGGTCAGTGGAAGAGTGGTTAAATGATAATAACCAGGAAGCAGTGAGCGACTACGCAGTACTGTCATGAAGGTTTTTAGGCCTGACAAAAAGCAGAGCGCTCACAGCAGTAAGTGACAATTATTCTTTTTTAAAAGAGCAGTATCTTCATCATTACTGCTTTTCTGAACATGCACGCACGCGGACACACGCACACACACACACACACACACACACAAACACACATACACACACACACACACACACACACACACACACACACACACCTGACGCTCATTACCTGAGTCACACATGTGATGCTGTCATCAGGAGGAGGTCATTTAAGGTCCAACCCACCTGTTGAGAGGTTGTTCGCTCTGTGTGAGGACAACTTAATTGTCAGGCGAGTGAGTCTGTGTCATCTTGGTTTGTTAAAAACCAAAAGTATATCATATATACCACATAATCCAACATGAAAAGACATGTTTAACGTGATTGTCTGGCAGATTTGACTGAAAAAAAGCAAATGATTCAGCATTTTATTTAACTTGTCCTGGTGGATAGCTAGGACGGGAAAAGCAGTTTTGATTGGTTAAACCAGGTTTGTTTTGGCTATCAGGAGGCAGCACAACAAGCTAAACACAAGTTGTCACCTTATAAAGTTGATATGGGGAACATGCTAGCAAATCGTGGCTTACAGAGCAATTTAAGCATTCATTTGGAGACATGTTTCTGGCCTCCTGACAAATCTACTGTAAGTCCTGCTAAATGCTCCACCATGTTCACCAGCTAGTTTCTAACTTTGGTTACAGGTAGTACCATGTACAGGTAGTGTCAGTGGCAGTGATGCCGGCAAGATTCGATTTCATAGTAGGCTACGCACAAGAACCGCCCACCACATTCTCACACAATATTCATACTTTCACACATGGTCAAAATGACTTTCTAAATAAGCCACTGAGGGGCGTACGGGCGTATAACTTTAGATTTGGCAATCCATTTATTCACAGTTCTTACACATGCTCACTGTAATGTTCCACTACGAGTCAGGGACAAGTATAAAGTTCCTGCATTCTTGCAAAACAGTGCCGACATAAAACTTAGAGATGTGTCGCAATGCCTCACAGAAAACAGCGCTCTTACTCAGCAGCCCCGGTAACAACAACAGACATTATGTCACCAGCGGACACGACCTGCTTGGACCAGGTGAGAAGGGTGAGGAGGTTGGCGTCAGCAGATCTGAGGTAGCAGGTAGGATTATGTTGGTGCAGGAGGTCAGAGAGGTAGGAGGGGACTAGGTCATGGAAGGCTTTGTAGGTGTTGAGGAGAGTTTTAAAATTGATTTTTTGTCTGCCTTGGGAAGGAACTTGTTTTGGTGGAACATGTGTACGTTCAAAGGTTGTTTTAGTCGTGCAACAGAAAACTCAGATTGGACAGATAATCTGACTGGCTGTCTGGATTTACCCTGCAGAGTTCTGAGGAGCAGTTAACCATAGTCCTCATAAATCGACTGGAGTTTCAAATTCCAAAAGCAGAAGGTAACGGAACATCCGAAAACGGACATCCGAAAAGATTGATATCCGGCGGAATTTACAGCAGAACAAGAGCAATCCCGGAAGTGGAATGTCGTGGATACAGACTAGTTGTGAGGTGATGAAAGCATGGATGAGCATTTGAGTGGCTGAGAAGATGAGGAAGGGGCAAAGATGGCCAACGTTTTTAAGATGAAAAAAGGCAGTTTAAAGCTGCATGAGCTGAGATTTGAACCAACACCATTTACTTGGCCTAAACAACATCTGTAAGGAGTGTTCCAGATGTCAGTCAAGCTTATACAGGATGTGATATTTGCCCATTTAAAATATTAATTTGAATAAATCATTATTTCTTTCATTTGTCCCTAGTGACATGCCAGCAGTCTTGTTGTGTCTTGCACAGTCTACAGGAACCAGCAGACATGTGCTGAGACACTTCGATTGTCATGAAAAGGTGCGTTATCAGACGCCATGATGATTTTCAGCCCTAATACCTTTAACAGTATTTCTTTATCACATATAAAACCAACACACTGATTTTTACTTTGCTCTGTAAAATCTATAGTTGCAACAGAGAGGAAAACAATACGATAAGCAAACTGTGTACTCGTATGTAATGGCTTCATATTTCTAAACAAATCAACTCAACAAAAATAAAATTATAGATGCCAGATCAGTGCCAAATTAGAGGCATTTTTAAATACTCTTAAGTAAATGTGATTCTGCATAATTTGTAAAAACTTTATTCATCCAAGGAAGGCTTGCTGACCTTGTTTGCTCTTTTTTAAAATAATAATTTCTACTTCACATAAATTCAGTTATAGACCACTAGTCCTCTGGTACTGGACACTGAGCAGCTCCACTGGAGCAACAAAGAAGAGAAGTAAACAGTGTTTTTCACTTTTCCAATAGATGTTACACATTTTTTTTCTAGCATTTTCAACACTTGGATTGGCAAAACCTTAGTTGCATCATTAGTAAACCTATTTTTGGACTGATATCCTCAGATACATTAGTCCAAAGACAACGGCTCATTCCCTTTTAGTCCTCTATCCACTATTTGAGGATATATTATGACAAACCTGAGGATGTGCCTAACATTACACATCTAAAAGTGAAGGAGTTCAGTGATATGTTCTCTTCATGTTGTTTCTTGAATATAAAAAACACCTCCGTGCAGCCAAATAAGTGCACATTTTTAATGCATCTTATAACTCACGTTATATATAACTCGTTTAATTGGTGTGTGTTTTTTTTCTAAAATGATATATCTTTTCATGTTGTGTTCAGATTTTTACACATTTTCTATATTGCCTTTTTTTCATTTTTCTTCATCTGTTTCTGTAAGTTTTCTTACTTTACTACCACACTGTTTCTTTTCTTCTTAACCAGCAGGAGACATTTGAAGGACTTTCTAACTTGCTAACTCCAGAGTACAACAATAACTGTATAACCATATTCCAAGCAGGATGTGATGAATGCATGAATAACATTTTTAGGTTTTTATCAAACAGGAGTTTCGTCTTCTTTCAGTACAACAACCTTGTTTACCCTCTGTGCTTCTAGGGGAGGGGAGTGAGTCTGGCCTTCACTTTCTGCACAAATTTCCCCATCCAGATTTCACACTGTGTTTTCCTCACAAGCTGCATTTTTTCTAACTATCAGAGTGCTGCTGTCCACAGATACCCTCTGGTCAGCTTGTCTGTATAGTCCTTTATTTACAACAGCATTTTGGAATATTTTGTTTGCATGAATTTAATGAATCCACTCAGACAACAAAATACCACTTATACACTACACACACACACACACACACACACACACACACACACTTTTTAACAATTCAAGTCCACTTGAAGGAATAATTTACAGGGACATAAATATTATAGATACACACACACACACACACACACACACACACACACACACACACACACACACACACACACACACACACACACACAGTTTTGCAGTGTTTTTAAACAGTAATAGGCCCACATAGCCCAGAAAACTCCATTATGATCCCAAAACACTGACCTGAAATTGAAGCTGATGGGTAATCATTCACAACAAGCAGGGGAAACATATCATTACACCATTAGCTTGCATAATGTTGCTATATAAGGTAAGTGGGAAAACAGGGCTTGACTGACCTTCATCTGCCCTAAAAAACATACAGTTTTAGAGATAGAAAGAAGAGAGGACAAATTAACTATCATATTCAGTAATTATCTAGTTTAGTGTCATTGTTAGGCCAGAGAAAATCACCAGAAACTGAATGCTAAAATATCCATTACCGTAAGTCATGTATTTGTTCCTCTCTCTACAGAAGAACAAGTAAAGTGGTGTGAAATTTGCTCTGCAGCTGACATCAGTTGCAGTTTATGCTCTGCAGAGTATCGGCTTTCTGTTATATTCCCCATTCACAGAACCAGACCTGTGCAGAACACCAGATTTGTTTTTCAGCGCACACATAGAACAGACAGCTAGCGGACCGTGAAGAGATAATGGGTGAATTTGATAAAAAAAAAAAAAGTGTATTGGATTAGAATCACAGACTCCACCTTTATGTAAATCAAGAATGAACAATTTGTAAGTAGTTTTCTTATGAATCCACTCTGAATTATCAGCTGACTCTACAGTTCCCCTGAGCTCAATGGAGCTTTCAGAACATTGTTTTGGGTTTTCTGGCATGCAACTACTGTTTTGGTTCACTCTCTTCAACCTCTTTTCCACCTACAGCAGGCAGCGGTTTTCAGAGTGAAAAGCTCTAAAGAGCCACTGTACTAGCTGCCCAGCACCAAACAGCAGACAGACAGTTAGCACCTAGCTGGTGAATATAGAGGAGCATTTAGCAGCTTAAGAGCCAGATATTCCTCTCAGAAATTTAAATCCATGGATTTAATCTCATCAGGTTGACACAAACATGACTCCAAATTATGCTAATCTCCAAATTAGGTGAATTGTCCACAACTAATATCTTCAGGTCTTACCTCATGCAGTAGACATCAGAATAATTTACTTTTGCATTATACCTTTGCAATACACATTATAGATCATTCAGCTGGATTTGGGAGTTAATATACCAGTATATGAAATAAAAATAAGTCACATGTTCTGCAGAAATTAATTGTGCTCTTAATGCTTGCAGCTTCTTCAACATCCAACAGTTGAAAATCTGCTGTTGCACAAACATATTTATTTCTGTAGCGTTTGGAAAGAAGAAGAAAAATTAGTTGGTGAAAAGGAATAGCAAATTCAACATACATGAGGGCAAATATCTTACAAACATGTAATCTAATTGTTTTTAATAAGACTAATATCATGTTATTTTGTTCAGGTATGTTTTTGTGTGTTTCTCTTTGATTTCTGTTAGAGCTCTCTGACTGACGCAGAAACATCTAGTTGGTTAAGAGAGTATTTTTTTCTTTGTCACAGCTGGGCAGTCTGACTGAACAAGGCTGTCCCCGATGCAGAAAGATAGGGCTGTGGAGGATGATGAATGGGGTTGTTTGAGAATGCTACTCAGACCAGCCACACTCTCATTGTGTCTATCTCATTGCATGAGGCAAGGAAAGAGACGCTCATGCGAAGTTAACTGAGTTTCACACTCTCACTATGAGTGAGTATAATTTAATCATCCTTCTAATTGCTTCTTCAGAGACTGGCCAATATAAGTTGGATGATCCTCTGAGGACCCTGCTCTGTTTCTCGTTGAGCCAGCTTTCTTTGTTCAATACATCACAAGTTTGGAAACGGTGTACAGTCAGTGTGTGTTCTGTATCCGAGAGACGCTCCAGGGAGAGACAGCTTCATCCAAAACTGAGATCAGACTGGACAGAGGAGACAACGATCTCTCACATTCAAGCCAGCATTAAAACCAGATCCTAACAACAAAGACACTGTCTAATTCCATGTTATACAACAGTTTGCACTGGCCCACAATTTTCAGTCAAAGCAGAAAATAAGATTTGATTCCAATGTTGTTGATACTTCTCTATTATATCTAAATTTAAAAAAAAAATTTTACAAAATAAAAGCAAATAAAATTTAATAAAAAGTGAATCACAAGTTCCCATAGTAATGTATCTATACACATACTGGATGAAAAAAGACACAGTTGGTCTAAATAATGTTTTTTATTGAACAAGAGAGTCTGTTTAATAGCTGAGGGCTGGAAGCAAAGCACAGTGAATGAGGTGCCACTTAAAGCCTTGTGAAATGTGCAACTGCCCGCAGGCCTCTTATCATTAGCCCAGCCAAATCACGCTGCTGCCACAGTTACCCAATGCTTGGAAAAAAAGGGGGGAATTTCCCCACCTCGGGCTGTCACACTGATGGAGCCCTGTCTGATTTATTAATCACTGATCACACATACAGGCTGCACACACACAAACAGGCATGTATGCAAGTGCATCCACACTCACACAAAAACCCAGTGGCTCAAACTAGTACATAATGAGGTTTTTACACTGATACTGTATCTCTTTCACACCAATGACCAGGGTCGAGCCAGGGTTACATGACCAGTGTTCAACGCTGTTCTTTTGTCAATTCAAACCAAGCCAGTCAACACAGGTTGATCCCTGGTCATAACAATTCAGATACGACCTGGGTCACAAGCCGAGAGCGGTGCATATTAATTACCTCACATGCTGGAACTGGGCGGGGCTTTACACATTCATATTCAGTGAACAGCTATTGTTGTTAAATACTCCAGTCCAGCTGTATACTACCAGAACTAGTGTTTGTGTGTGTGTGTGTGTGTGAGAGAGAGAGATCTGATTGTTTTACAGTGATTACATTCTAAAGAACAATTAAATAACTATGGAGACAGACACTCTTATAGTTTAATTCTCCTCCTCTGCATTTCATTCATTGCATAAAATCTATGTTGCTGTTTTTTTCAAAGTGGGCTGCGACCTGTGACGATATGTGATATCTGGTATTGGAATAAGGAGACTTCATAGATGACAGATTTGGATGTCTTCAGATTAAATTTCCAACCAATGACATAATTTGTCATTGGTTGTTAGCGACCCTGGTCCTGTGCAATTCACTTTGATTTCGACCTGTGTCCGACCCACCTCTCGACCTGAGTCGCGAAGCAGAATCGGTCAATGTGGGTTAACCCTTTCAAACACAAAGTCAACCCTGGTTCAACCCTGATTGAGACTTTGATGTGAAACGGGTATGAGACACTCAAGCTAGAGAGAGCAGCAGGGGAGGACGGTGTGTGGTGTAGTCATTGGGTGTGACACAGAGAGAAGGGAGAAGAGAAAGAGAAAAGAGAAAAGGCACTCAATGATAATGTATGAGCTGTCGGCTGTGCTCTACGGTGGGGGAAAAGAGTGCAGTGGTGCATTTAAAAAGAAGATTATCATGTCAAGATACAGCAATACCTTGGTGGGCACTGATTTTCATTGGGTGTTGGTGCTCTGCTCCGTCTGTCTGGGTGTTAGCTCCACATTGTCTCATAAACTGACCAAGTTGAGTAGGGTTGGGCGATGTCTACCAAATTGGCATATGACGATATGTGAGTGGGGGGGCTGAAATCATATGGGCACAAAACCCGCTACAGGAGCTATATCCACCAAAATAAGGGATAAACGGGTGTCTGTCATCATATCAATCATGACTTTCTTTCTGCCTTAAAATCCTATTCTCACTTAAGCAAAGCAGATGCTCAACAGCTTGACCCAGCTTTATATCTACATTGTATCTACTTAGGCTAAACTACAGAGCCTGGCCCCACTGGCTTGAATGACAACTTTGTGGCCCACTTAGTTGTCCAACCACCATCACTGAATATCTGGTTTCACTAGACTTAACAAATACAGTATGCACTAGTAAGTTGGTCAGAGAAACTTTTCATGTGTTATGTCCCTTGACCCGTTTTACCAGAGAAAAGATGGTTTCAATATGAAGTTGTGTGTGATTGTAGAGTGCAGGCAAGTCTGCAGGGTCATCAGATGGGCACCCTCTCAATAGCTGGTGTTTGATTGAGTTGGCAGCCCACAACATAGAGAAGGCGCAACATTTTGTTCCGGTGTTCAAGAACCATCCCTGCACCCAAAAACTCAGCACAACCCTCCGTATCAAGTTATATTCACTTTTGTCTGCAGCATCACCAGCTACCACCATCAGCTAACAGCATGCTAGCTAACAATAACCCTGCCATACCAGGCCCTGTGCTATGATTTGTAGGTGTCAGACTCATACTGAGATCTACACTTTTGAGAATTCAGCTGTGACTTGGTTTTGAATTACTCTGTTCCTGAATGCGGCAGCAGTCAGTGGTTTCAGTGTAAATGAGAAAAAGGGTGTAAGGATCTGAGTTATCAATCTAAATTTAGTACTGACTTATCAAGATCCATCACACAAACAACAACAAAACTGCCTGTTTTTCATACACTTAAGTTTCCATGCAGGAAAACGTTTCACATTTTTTGGAGGGCCTACATGCCAACTTTTTCTTTTTTTAGTCATTTCTAGCTGACTGCTGAACCTCAGCATGGCTGCCTTCCTCCTCATGAGAGTTCATCAACACTATACAGCCCAGAGCCTATATTCTTTGCTATGTGGTCGATTTGTCAGTTGGCTAAGCACAGCTTGAATGCGTCAGCTAAAACAAACCTCTTTCTGCCGGCTGATAGTCTAGTTTCAACATAAATGCATAGGTATATTATAGCAACACTTCTTTCTCTAATTTTTTTTGTGAAATAACAGAAAAAAAATTGCATTTTCGTAAATATCTTCAACCTTGATGTTTTTTAATTTTTCTATTTACATGTAAACCTGCTTGTTTATCCTAATATAAGTCTATTTCTCAGCTAGGCTTCATATCAAGCTTTAGTTTTTTTGTCCTGCGTTTGGTTTTTCATTTCATTTTCTCTTATTATTTAGCCCTGTTATAGTGTGCTCATATTCGATCTGTTCCCTGTACTTTTAAACTCATTCCAACCATTTCCTCAGCCTGCAGGCTAATTTTCTCTCTCTTTGCTTCCGCCAGCCTTTTCTGTTTACGTGAGTCAGTCAGCTGGGTTGCATCCAGCCGAGTTCTGCTCCACTACCTTTTTCCCTCCCTACTGCCCCTTGCCTCTCTGCTGTTTCTCTTTTTAATTCCTCTGATAGCTGACAGTGAACCCAAATGCACCTATCTGCAAAGACTGGATGAAGCCATAACAAATAAAGTAGGAGGAGAAACCTTTCTTCCACAGTCTGGAAATTTATAAATAGTGAGTGCATTTATGTTCTTGTACATATATATATAAAAAAAACTGTCTGTACATGTTGTTGATTTCCTGTTTGCTTAACAAGCTTCCAGGAGCAGTGCTGGGCTGTGCTGCATTTTAGCACTCTGCACACCGTAGTTCATGTGATGCAATCTGGCCCATAACACCTTTTTTAAAAGCCACATACATGAATAAATACATTTTCTTAGAATTATCAGTCTGAACCATATGTGGTGGAAGAAGTACTCAGATATTTTACTTAAGTAAAAGTTACAATAATACAGTCTAGAAATACTCTATTACAAGTAAAATCCTGCATTCAATATCTTACTCAAGTAAAAGTACAAAAGTATCAGCATTGAAATAAAGTACCAAAAGTAAAAGTACTAATGAGGCAGAATGGCCCATTTAAGAATAATATATATAATATCACTGGATTATAATTAGCGATGCCTTAATGTGCAAGCGTCATTAATGTTGCAGATGGTAAAAGTGGGAGTAATTTTAATTACTATATACTGCTGGGTATCTAAATCTACAACAATATATCACAATTTCTTACATATTTTGTATTAATTATTTTAATATGCAAAATAACTAGGAATCAAATAAATGTAGTGGTGTAAAAAGTGCAATATGTAGTGTGGAAGTATAAAGTAGCATAAAATGGAAATATTCAAGTACAAGTACCTGATGTAGCCTCTCCAACTGAATGATGGTCTAACTCTCAAACTAAAAGCTCCAATAACATGCTGTGAACACACACTAAGTGCTAAGAAGAAAAACTAAAAAATGTTAGTATTTATTAACAAAAACAGTCACACATCACACATAAAATGCAGCTCCAACCATCCCAATCCAAGAATGCTTCGCCCCATATAATGCAGCTGCTGCAATGCTGCTAATTTCCATAGTACAGCATTTCTTCAGACTACATGTAAAGCCAAGCAATGCTAATTGCTTCAGTAGTGCCGAGATCGAAAAGTGGCTGATGGTTTGCCGCTAGTGCAGGGGCGGAGTGGGACCAAAAAAATCTACCGGGAAATTTTCGTAGACCACCGGTCCTCGGGGGGCACACAGCACAGCAACACGATCCACACTAGCCCAACGCAAGTAGCGCATTAAAGTAAAGTACTTCTTCCTGCCTCTATGTATTAATGCTCATGGGTAGCCTAAATGGGTTCCATTCAGACCTTTACATTAAGTCTTTTTCTGTTATATGTCAACAAGACATTTTCACCTGGCTATACCCAATGTTTAGATCTGTTGTGCTATTTATGCAAATTAGCACATACGTAATTATATTATGATCCGTTTATTATGAATGCTATAACGTAGCTAATGTTACGGAACGTTATACTTCTTACATGGGAAACTATTCGTACATATTAGCTTTCATTTAACGTTGCTAGTGAAGTTAAAAAGGTGCAGTTACCTCCCATCCTGTAGTTACAACTGATAAACACACCATTTTCTAAATCTCTGCTAACGTTACGCATATAGCTACAGTAACGGCATATAAAAAGAGATGAAAATGCCACCGGACATTAAACTTTACGAACATAAATGGCAAAAGACAACCTAGCTAGCTAGCTAACAGCCTAATGTTAAATGATAGGTTCAGTTAGCTAACGTTAGCTCGGGTTGTATCTACCTAATTACGATAGCAATTTGTACCAGCAGCATTAAAGAGTTATAGGAGAACTCCGGGTAATTTTTATGTTAATCTTGATCGCTATAAGTATGTGAGTACTGTCGATAGCAAAAAAACGAGCCGAATCGGTGCTAGCTTGCTGGAGCTGCAGCAGCTAATGCCGAGAGCTCCCGTTAGCTAAAACGGCAACAAGATGCGTATTTGTAGCATATATATCCATTTTGTGTGCGATCCATCTGGCGTTGGTGAATAGTAGTCTCTGCAGTGGCAAACTGTGTGTTAGTTGCCTTAGCCAGACTAGCAGGGCCGACCGGCATCCTTCTAATTCCTCCCCGCCTTCCTCACCTGCAGCGAGATATACTTGGCCGCGGCCGACAACAATCCACGGGCGCCCGCTGGTCTGGTGGATGTCCTCCAGAGGACAGTTCATGCTTTCGCGGCGAAAAAAGTTTATTTCCCCCTCAGCAGTGTGCAGATCGGAGCGTGGTGTGAGAAGAGTGAAGAGCGGAGGTGTTCACAAGGGAAGACGCTTGGAGTAACCTATGGAGCTAGAGCTAGCCTTCAGTAACGCTATTACTGTACAAGAAACAGACATCATTTGGCCCGTTTCCATGTAGTTACATAGTCACTGATATGATCATAACCACTACAGTGCTCAATTACCTATTTTTGAGGGGGAAATAAACTTTTTTCGCCGCAAAAATTTCGCCGCGAAAGCATGAACTGTCCTCTGGAGGACATCCACCAGACCAGCGGGCGCCCGTGGATTGTTGTCGGGCGGGGAAGGCGGGGAGGAATTAGAAGGATGCCGGTCGGCCCTGCTAACCTGGCTAAGGCAACTAACACACAGTTCACCACTGCAGAGACTATTCACCAACGCCAGATGGATCGCACACAAAATGGATATATATGCTACAAATACACAGGGAACTGCTGCTTGATGATTATTACCGAAGCCTGGCTGAACACTCACTCATCCCAGACGGCAACTAGCAGCTAACAGGGTAGGTGAATTTAAACAATGTCTGAGTTGAAAACGCATCTTGTTGTCATGTAAGGGCCCTGTTCATGTTGCACAGACATTTTCATTGCATTTTGTGTCTGTTAAGAGGCACAAAGGCACTTTTTATGATATGCCCCCAAAACTGCCGTTTTAGCTAACGGGAGCTCTCGGCATTAGCTGCAGCAGCTCCAGTTAGCTAGCACCGATTCGGCTCGTTTTTTTTTTTTTTGCTATCGACAGTACTCACATACTCATAGCGATCAAGATTAACGTAAAAATTGCGAGTTCTCCTCGATGTAGAATGCGGTCTGTTAAGACCGCTGCGAAGTATAACACACCGTTGCCATGAAAAACAGAGCGTTGCTATGGACGCAATTCTGTTCACTCAGGCAATATAATCGCTACACACAGCCTACGACGTAGCTACGGCGGCAGTTCGACGCAAGGCGTTTGTGCAAAACTGTGGAAAAACTGCAGAAAAAGTGTGGGTGTTGAACCCTCTCACCTGGAAAAGTGTGGGTGTTAAAACACCCACATCCCCCACGGGTGCGACGCCCCTGTCTGAATCCAATTGTACCCATCAGCATTAGGATCACAAAGGTATTTGCATTTTATAATAAAACAGAAACAGTATTCTTCATATTATATATTTCTAACTCAGTGCTATTGTACCTTATAGATCGACAGCCCAGGGCTAATTTAGCTCCTTGTCACACGACTGAGAGAGTTATCCAAGGGTTAACAGTTTAATAATGCAATTGTGCCTGGGTTAAGTGTAGTGTGAAAAGAGGTAATAATCATTTTAGAGTTGACCAAGATTAAAGTTTGGCTTACAGCCAGTCTTACTCTGTGTTGGTTGTTAAATAAGCTAATTAAACCCACATGAAAGCCTCTCCTCAGGAGCCAGAAAGATTAAACAGCCTCAGGTGTATTCTCTTTCCAACTAGAGCACAACAAAAATGGAACGATTAGACAGCGTGCACAGTTTACAATATGTAAAAAGTGATTCAGCTGGGTTGGTTTTTCAGATGTAGTGAGTTCATTATAATCAAGATCTCGGTGATGGAAATAATGTTGTGATATGTAATAATAATGATACTGCTGGAGATTTATTAAAAGCTTCAGTTTGTTTACATGTAGCTCATCAATATGGTTCAGGTTTAGTGTGGAGATTCAAGTCACTGTTTGAGTATTCAATTTATAATTGCTTATTAGTTCAGCAAATATACTGAAGTGAGACAGCAGTTGTACTTGTCTTTAATCCCTTGTCTCATGTCTTGCAGAATCACACAGGACGTGTGTGCATGTCCTCAGTGTGTAATATTCCATGAATACCTATCTTTGAAATCCTCATTAATCAGGTCCGGATTGGCTAATTGGGAGCACCGGGAGAATTCCCGGTGGGCCGGTTTGGTTTTTTGGTTGTGAGGGCCGGGTTGAAATCATAGTTGAATATCATAGATGCTGTCCCTAGGCTGCCTGCACTTGCAGCCCACTCTTTGTATTTACAGTATTTATTTTTTCTTGCAGCCCACCGTTCTACATTCATGCAGCCCACTCGCAGAGTGCAGCCTGGTTAATGATGACGTATTTATGTTTTGAGTCCTCTGACGGCGGCACCTTGCTAAAAAAACTAACAACCCGTCCGCATACACTTCATACATAGTGATATTTTACAAAAATACACTGAATTACAAGGCTGTAGAGAACAGGACGCTATTGCAGAGTTATATACTAAGGTTTTGATTACATTTTTCGTGAAGTAAAGTGTGCCGGTCTAAAGCATGAAACTCCAGGGCTGAAAATGAGTCCCACTCCGGCCCTGTCATTAATCAATACAAAGATTTTCCTCTTAAAACATGTCAAGTCACCTTTTTCTTCTGAATCCCCTTGTGAGTGTGTGCATGTATCATTTAGTTTTCTTGTATGAGTGCATAGTCTGTTAGTCAGTACATTGTCAGTGTAAACTTTTGCACAGGTGGCTTGAGGTCCCTGCTCTTTGACATGTGTATAAAAGACACACACACACACACACACACACACACACACACACACACACACACACACACACACACACACACACACACACACACACACACACACACACACACCGGCTTCCTCTTCGCCTGGCAGGAATCTGTAAGCCCTGAGCTCCAGCCTAGCTCCTGTTGCTGAGGGGAAACTAGCTGCACACTCATCCAATCCTCCTGCCAGTTCTCCTGCTAATGGAACAGCCCAGTGCCCCCCTATCCACCCCTGACTTTGGAAAACATTTGGTACATTCCATTGGTGCTTCTCCAGCGGGTTTGTCACACTGACTCAGTAGTATCGCAGCAGTTAGCCAAACGCAGTCAGAGCGCGCGCATACATACAAGCACACACATACACACACACACACACACACACACAGCAAGAGTAAGGACGTAAAAAGAGAGAGTTGTAAGAGAAGCAAATCAATCCTCGGCTAGCCTCTCCACTCTCAGTTTCCTGGTTGTTTTGCATCCCTGATATGACCCTGTTCAGCCCAAGATGTGAGTATTTTTTTTTTTTAGGGGTTTATCCCTATATATGTGTGTTTATGCATGTGTAAGTGGATGTTTGCATGCAGCACTGTGTTTCTGTAAGGCAATATTTTCCACTGTGCTTCTAAATGTTTATTTCCTACCATCTTATTTTCTGCCTTTACCTCTGTTCATAGAATCAGCCTGTGTTCGATAGTCTGAATCCCAGGTTCCTTTTTACTTTTGTCTCAGATCTGTTTTTCTGTCTTTCTCCGTACCTACCCACTGATCCAATCAGATGGTGGTTTTGAAAAAGGATCTATGGGATGTTTGAGGTTAGGATGTCAACATTGTGATGCCTTAAGAGGTATCTCTGACAACTTCACCAAAACTGTGCAGGTACATATGATCAAACCTCTCACATTGGCAAGGTCAGCACTTGCTCTCTGGGCATAAATGCTTGTGAAACAGAAATGCCTGACGGCTTAATTATGTCTAATGATGGACTAAAGCATGCTTTCCCCCCCAGCTGTTGAATGAATAGTGCATCTCGTTTGTGAACAATTCCTAATCTGAGCTGCTACATCTTCTCACAACTTCCACACTAGTTCAGAAACAGCACTCTACTCAAAAAGACATGTGGCTGTTGGGAAAGTGAAGTCTTCTGTAGAGTTCAATACAGGATGAAAGACTCTACAGCAAAAGTGAAACTCATTTTAGGCTGTCTCTCTGTGGTTTTCCGTGATGTGGGATCTTTTCAGGGCGTATAACTCCGATCATGTATAGTCACTGTAATGCAAGAGCTTTCATCCACCTCCTTTTTCGCTGCTGTGGTGTACAGATCCATTTTCTTTCTGGCTCACAGCACCGCTCTCAACATGCCATCTATTTACATCAACCTTCCCTATCTTTTCTATCTGCTTTGCTTTATTTATTAATTCAATTAAATTCAAGTAAATTCAATCAAATTCAATTTTATTAATAGTATCAAATAATAACAAGAGTTATCTCAAGACACTTTACAGATAGAGTAGGTCTAGACCACACTCTATAATTTACAAAGACTCAATAATTCCCCCTGTGTATATCTGTGCGTTATAATCCATGTTTTATGTTGCCTGTGACAGTTGACTGCATTTAGCCCTGAGAGTGGAAACTAAAGCTTCATGGTTGCCGCTTGGCTCAGACCTGAGGTCATTCGCAGTGCAAGAAATAAAGAGGATGCAGCATGACAGAGTGCAGAGCCTATCAGTGAGGTCCATATTTTGACAGACTACCTCCTCTTCATATGTAGGGTGCCAGACCGTGGCCTGATTAATACACTTTGAGGCAACTAAGGGCTAAAAAGCTGTGTGCGTATTAAAGTGAAAATAAGCCAAGAATGACCTCTTTTCTAATCTATAAAATGTATTAAACATCAGCATAATGCACAGCAGGGTGCAAATAGAAAGTGTGACAACAGAGCATACCGATTATCTAATTAAATGGAAGTTTAAGTCTAAATACAAGACAAACAACCTTTGTCATATTTAAAGGATGGAACAAACTCAGGTGGATGAATGTATTTGGTTTATGTGTCTCTTTCTGCTGTTTTATTGCAAATAGTGTTTAATCTTGACAACTTTGTTCTAAATACAATAATCAGAAAGTTATAGGTTTTAGCAATATCATTACCAATTCCATTGAAAGAAGTGGCAGTAATAAACGGAAATGTACAATCCAAAAAAAGAAAAGAAAATATATCTTACTGCAGCTTCATTTTTTATCAAGGTATGTTAGTTTCTTAAATCTGCCAAAGCCAGTTATAGTGAAATCAATTTTGCAGTCCCAGTTGCGCTAGTTTAAATGATTGTTGCACTGTTGAAAGGCATTCAGTCATAATTGCTTCATTTTTATCTTTTTGGGTGGAATGTTTGTGAGCAGAATTGCAAAATGTTGTTTTTTGTTAGATTGAAGTACCACTGAAAATATTTCTCATTGGCTCGTGTATTTGTGCTCTGTTCTGAAATCAATTGTGTGATTTAGAGATTAACTAAAAAAATATATATATATTTTTTTAATTAAGGATGCGGTTCAACCATTGCATGAAAAATTTAAGAATCAGGAAGAAAGAATAATGAAAGAAAATAAGAAAATTGAAAGACATTTTTATCTGATCATGTTATACTATATATCCTATCTCCCACACATCAGTGACTTCAAAGTGCACAGATTGATAGAACATACCATAGTAAATTAAATCTTCTTGTGCGCATTACAATGTTAACTATTTTCTGTGTGTGTGTGTGTGTGTGTGTGTGTGTGTGTGTGTGTGTGTGTGTGTGTGTGTGTGTGTGTGTGTGTGTGTGTGTGTGTGTGTGTGTGTGTGTGTGTGTGTGTTCAGGTTTCAAGGCAAATTATGGTTGCTTTTTTTCTAAACGGCAAGAATGAAATTCTGGGGAAAACTGCGTGCGTGTGTGTGTGTGTGTGTGTGTGTGTGTGTGTGTAAGATGAGGCTGCTTGCCAGAAAAGGTCTGTGAACATAAAATGCATGCTGTGCACGAATTCCCCCTCAGCAGAGTCCTTGATGTTTTGTTCTTGAGTTTTACGGTTGCATACATGAATCACCTGAAGCATAATTAAAAGCAGTGATGTAAAAAAGATGAATACAATTCCTAATTGATCCTGATAGATAGAGAGGTTGTCTTTTCAGTGTATGCAGGGAGGTTCAGACAGAGCAGCTTTCCTGGAGCTGGTGCAGAACTCAAGGACACTTCAGCAGGGGGGATGCTGACTAACTGACTGGGGTCTTCAAAGGCCGTCCGGTCTCCTGCCTCCTCTGGAGATTCAGAATCATTTAGAATAAGAAAAGCCTTTTCACATTGTTGCTGTGTTATTTTGTTTCCAGTTACTGTGATTAAGCCGGCTCTCACTTTGGCCTGGTATGAAGCGACAGTCTGGCTGGCACTCAGCCTGACATCCGTTGCTACAAAGCACAGTGCCAGACTGTAGACCGTGGCAGAGGCGGACGCTTTCTAACTCATTATGGCTGATCACGTGTGACCTTGATTGTGTCCTCTGGTGCCCTTTGGTCCTATTTTACAAACATGCTGTTTTTTATGCTACTGTATGATCTCCCTGTACTGGAGTCTCTTGGGTTTGCCCCTTATTCAGCTGATCTGTAGTGAGAATAATGGCTTCCCATACAATGTTATCATTACATGCCGCCCATGATTATAATACTGTCACCATACAGACAATTTTGTGATATGCAATAACATACAATAATTGTCTTTGATGCATACCACTGGAATCAGTTCTCCATACTACTCCATGCTGTCATTTGTATGTTGCTGTTCCAACGATCATTCGTTTTTTTAATGATTTATTTATGTTAGAATCAAATGTCCTTTCCTCCCTTTTTTTTTTTAAACCTTTCACCTAACTAAAACTCTACTAAGGAAAAATAAAGTAAATAATATTAAAATGAAGGTGGAGTCTGCAATTTTTTTTTCTTTATACCTCCATGGCCTTTCCTCTGTTCTGTGCACAAGCACAAACCGAATAGAGCTGTGTGGCTCAGTCCAAGCTGCTTTGTTTGTTTCCCATTTACAGAGCCATGGCTGTGAATGAACAGATTTTTTTTTTTTAACAGCGCACACACAGAACAGACAGCTAGCAGACTGTGAGGAGATATTCTCTAAATTTGACAAAGTGTATTGGATTAGAATCTTAGCCTCCACCTTTTAAAAGAATAATTGAAATAAAGTCACAGATGAGGAACAAAAGATCAGATGTTGGTAACACTTTACTTTAACACCCCCTATTTAGCATCTTTTATATATTAAATACATTAAAAAAAAACATTTTTCATTAAATAAAAAAAGCAAATGAAGTTGATCAAACCTCAAAACAAAAAATCACCACAACAAATTGCAATTTACAATGTAGATGTATGGTTGTTTGCTAGTGTGCGTGTGTATGAGTGTGAAGTCTGCACTAGAGAAGCTAATTGTAGCACATAGGATTTTGTTTACCAAATAACTGTCTGATTACCTCCTGAGGTTTTACTCCCGTAGAGCGAGACAACTGTGCTCAGCAGCATCGTCCCGTCTTCCTATGTAATGGCTTATTCATGCAGTCAATCATACAGTCGTTATGTTGCTCAGCAAATGCATTATAAAACTCAGTTTTCTTTCCTTCTGCCCTGCAATCACTTCTACCCCAAAATGTGAAGACGAGGAACTGTCCAGTATGTTTTTAAAGATTTGTTTGTGATACACATTGTTCTTGTCTTTTGTCGCCTTAGTGGAGAAATATGTAGTTACTGTCACATGAAAATATTACACTGGCGCATGAAAAGTATGGCATATCCAGTAGAGCTGGGCAGCATGACATGAAACTAATAATCAGAGTGAGTTACAATAATATTTGTAATAATATAGTAAATTGAGTCATTTTCTGGTCTTAGAGACTACATTACAACTTTCTAAAATAGTTGAAATAACTGTTTGTTTTCCTGAGTGAAATTAAATATTAATGCCTCTACTTCTTTGGGTATTTCCAAAAAAACACATTTATCATATTTTTCACATATCTTTTGAAATGCAAGTACTATTTCCCCAAATATTGCCACTTTAATGCATTTTTAGGTATTTACAACATGTCTTTGGGTCTATATATTCCTCATATCAACAACACAGTCATAGTTTTCTGGGTGTGCATGCATGCACGGCTCAGGCAAGTAACAGTTAAGGTGTCAGCAGCAGGGGCTAGTTCCTAACCAGCAGAGTTGGCTGCAGAAAAGCCATCCAGCAGGTCACTGTTTGACTAAATCTGCCTCACTGCTGTGGGAGGTAAAGGCATACACGTGTCTAAATTTCTTTTCACACATTCAAACCCATACTTAATTAATTGTAGCTTCCAGCCATTTTACAGTCACGCTGTGTGAGTGTATGTGCAGCTGGCCCAGTCACACTCCATTCACCACCCATCTGTCCATGTCAGACTGGCCTCCTCTCCTCCTCTTTTTGCTCTTTCACTTTTTTCTCTCTTTAACATTCACCTTTGGTAAATCACTGCTGAGCAACGTGAGCAGTGAGCTGTTGGCATATCCTGTAATCAAGGTGGCTCGTGGTTAATTGGCCCATTGGAACGTGTCTGCAGAGGTGTTTGCAGGAGAGACGTATGAAAACAGACCGAGAGAGATTGGGTGTGGCTTTTGAGACAAGTCTAAAGCTGCACCAGGTTTCTGATGCACACTTGCAGACATGAGACACAAATGGAGGTGAACAGCTGGCTCGTAGTGGCAGAAGCAATCAAAGAAGAGTGATGGATGATAGATGTATGTGAAAAACAGCCACAGTCGGTCTTAGCCGGCCCTTTTAGTCATTATCATATTAAAAGATGACAACAACTACAACAGTTTAGGTAAATTTTGCTCAAATAAAGATAAAACTCAAGTGTAGGATAAACATCACCAGACAATGTGGAGGGTTTGCAGGTTAGTGTATATTCTTTTCTGGGCTTTGTACCTCTGCTGTGTTGTGTTATGATGCTCTTAACTGTATCAGTACAAAGTTAATTGGTTGCTCTTCCATGCAGACATGAGCATGAGTGGAGAGTTGAAGTCCAGCCGCTCCAGGGCAGCAAGTAAGAGAGCCAGCAACATCATTTATGGGTGAGTAGGACCCCCCCTTTCACACACACGCATGCATGTACGCACACACATACACACATACACGCACACTCCAGCCCCCACACACTCTGAGATAATCATGCACTCTATTATTTGCTGCAACCCTTTATCTGTAACTCAATGGCTGCACCTCGGTGTTGCAATCAATGCAGCATTATTATTATTAGCTTTATACCAGCTGTGTATGTAAGCTGCTATTGATTTTAGCCAGAGGTGCTGTCTCCATCCGTCAATGTTTTAATCTCTCTGTTGATGTAGTGCACACATATGACTGAAGCTGATTACTGTTTATAGCTGGCGGTTCAATACAGCGCCGTGGAGCTACACTAACATTGTGTGCAAAGATAGGCAGCGAAGGGAATGGAGGGCAGTGGGAAAGACGACAGTGTGTGGGCTTGTTTAAATTCATTAATGCCTTCATTACTCTTACCTCCAACTCTCTCCTTTAACTGCATCTCTTTCTCGCTTAAGATCTTCTAATGAGCATAAACCACACAAAGTACTCTGACGTTTGTGTGAAGGTTGAGCTTTTACCACACTTATTCTGACATTGCATTTTCTCCTACATGTCCTCTGGAAGTCCATATATCGTCCTTCACACATCAATGGACAAGGAAACAATAAGCAAGGCCCTTAGAAAACATCACATAATCAGAAAAGACAAGGGAGACACCATTATTGCAAAACAGGTCAATATTTATTGGGTTCCTGAAAACATATTTTTTGTTCCACTTCCAAAGATGCAAAATAATTAGGGCTGTCAGGGCGATGCGATTAAGGGCCAAGCATAACATTAATTTTTTTTAATCGCATGCCGCCATTTATTAATTTATTTTACACTTCACTCGGCTTCGCGTCGTGCCTAACAATGCCCCTTAGCTGTTCTAAAATCACTAGAATCTAGCTAGGCTACTATTTTGACCCTTTGCCGCACCTTTACTTGTCATCAAGCTGCCATACTTCCTCGTAACACATCCTGCTGCTGCAGGCTGCAGGCATGATGGAGAAAGACAGCAGAAAACACAATTCTGAATGGCGCTTTTTATTTTCCAAAGCTCCCGGACGGCTCAGTAGACAAGTCGAAAGCCATATGCACATTGTGTAAAGCCGAATTAAAATATCACCGAAGCATGTCAAGCTTGAGCTACCACCTACGAGCTAAGCATAGTACAGTTAACGTGACTCAGGTTGATGCTAGCAGGCTCAGGCAAAGCACTATTTTGGAGAGTGCTACTTGCCAACCTGTGGATGAAACCAAATCCCAAAAAATGACTACAGCTCTTGCAAAATGGGTGGCAATTAACTGCAGACCTGTCAGCATCGTAGAAGACTCGGGTCTTAAAGACGTACTACGGTTGGCATGTTCTGACCCGTCTCATTACCATCGACGGGGACAGTAGTTTTCATGCATACACAGCCTGTACAACACGGAGAAAGCAGCCAAACTGGAACTGCTGCAAAGTGCAAACGCTGTCTCATTAACCGGTGATCACTGGACGTCAGTGAGTAATCAAAATGATTTAGGAGTTACTGCACACTATATTGACTCTGGTTGGACTTTGCACTCGTTTGCCTTAACGATTCGACATACAGAAGAACGACACTATGCTGAAACATGCCAAGCACTTCAGCGAAGTTGCAGAGACATGGGGCATTGCAAATAAAGTTACAAAATACAAATCTTAAAAGTCAAGTTCATAAAGTAACTTTCTTTGCATTCATTTGATTCCCAATCAAGATACACTGGTAAGAATTGCTTTCCATTGTTAATATGTACTTAAAAACAGTTCTGAAATGCAAAATAATAGAATTTTAATCATGTGATAAAACATGCGATTAACTATAGAAATTCAGCGATTAAGAAAAAATTAATCGTTTGACAGCCCTAAAAATAATATAATAATGAAATTACTGTGAATAGCTGCACCAATACAGGCACAACAGGCTTTTTGCTGACAATGGAAATAGTGAGAGTTGAGATGCTCACATTAAAGCAACTGGGGTGAACATGATAAATAATATTGAAATACTTTGCAGGGCATCTACATAGGACACCAGAATGCAAAATAGGTTGGGAATACAAACAAGAATAGGAAATGCATATTAACAGATTAAATATTATTGATGCCAACTTGTTTGTCCCAGGCCAAATCAGCAAATCTCATTATTATTCTGCATAAATGGGACTCCACATATGTTTGAAAATGTTCATTCCTGGCAGCACCATATCCTGTCTCTGTGCTGGTTTCATCATAACATACAGTAGTATGTATATTGCAGTATGGGACATTATATATTATGTCCCCAGTGTGTCCTTCAAAACAGTTAATCCAGCTCTCTTCCATGTGCACCCTCCTCCACTCCCTCTGACCATCTCTGCATAACCCTTAAACCCTCAAACGTTATTTGCCCATTCCACCACGTAGTTATTCAACACTGTGTAGCCATGCATTAATGAGGTTAGTCATACAACACACACACACACACACACACACACACACACACACACACACACACACACACACACACACACACACACATACACACATACACGTAAAATGACTAACCACAAATGGACGCACCTGAGGTAGCAGCCCTGATAAAGACTGAGATGACATGAATTTAGAGTTGGCGCTCTGTGGCCATTTCAGGTTAATGGTCACATTCAATCAAGTAAACCAAGCTGAGAACCTGTCCAGCCTGTACACAAACAGAAAAGCAAGACTAAACGTTTACAGCCATGTTAGCGGCTCTGTGTAGGGGTTGGGGGAAAAATCGATACAGCATAGTATCGCAATATTTTCCGTGGCAATACTGTATCGATACACAGACGCCAAGAATCAATCTTTTATTATACTGTATATGTGTTGGTCAGTTTGTCTGTTTGATAATCCCATTTTTAAAATGTAAGTGAGATGAACAAACAGAGAAGTTTATCTTTTTAGATAAAACAGATGTTGACAAAGTTTCCTTTTGGGGATATCATTTGAAATTGGGAAAAAACTGAAGTTGGAAAAAAGGTAATAAATTACAATATATCGCAGAATATTGCAATATGTTTAAAATCGCAATAGTGTATCGTGACATAAGGATCGTGATGATATTGTATCGGGAGGCCTCTGGTGATTCCCGCCCCTAGCTCTGTGAGGCTGTACTGTTCTTAGTCTAACATGGTGCAGCAGTCGCTGATAGGAATGTTCAGGGGCGTCGCACCCGTGGGGGATGTGGGTGTTTTAACACCCACACTTTTCCCGGTGAGAGGGTTCAACACTCACACTTTTTCTGCAGTTTTTCCACAGTTTTGCACAAACGCCTTGCGTCGAACTGCCGCCGTAGCTACGTCGTAGGCTGTGTGTAGCGATTATATTGCCTGAGTGAACAGAATTGCGTCCATAGCAACGCTCTGTTTTTCATGGCAACGGTATGTTATACTTTGCAGCGGTCTTAACAGACCGCATTCTACATCGAGGAGAACTCGCAATTTTTACGTTAATCTTGATCGCTATAAGTATGTGAGTACTGTCGATAGCAAAAAAAAAAAAAACGAGCCGAATCGGTGCTAGCTAACTGGAGCTGCTGCAGCTAATGCCGAGAGCTCCCGTTAGCTAAAACAGCAGTTTTGGGGGCATATCATAAAGAGTGCCTTTGTGCCTCTTAACAGACACAAAATGCAATGAAAATGTCTGTGCAACATGAACAGGGCCCTTACATGACAACAAGATGCGTTTTCAACTCAGACATTGTTTAAATTCACCTACCCAGCTGCGAGCTGCCGTCTGGGATGAGTGAGTGGTTCAGTCAGGCTTCGGTAATAATCATCAAGCAGCAGTTCCCTGTGTATTTGTAGCATATATATCCATTTTGTGTGCGATCCATCTGCCGTTGGTGAATAGTAGTCTCTGCAGTGGCGAACTGTGTGTTAGTTGCCTTAGCCAGGTTAGCAGGGCCGACCGGCATCCTTCTAATTCCTCCCCACCTTCCTCACCTGCCGCGGCCGACAACAATCCACGGGCGCCCGCTGGTCTGGTGGATGTCCTCCAGAGGACAGTTCATGCTTTCGCAGCAAGTAAAGTTTATTTCCCCCTCAAAAATAGGTAATTGAGCACTGTAGTGGTGATGATCATATCAGTGACTATGTAACTACATGGAAACGGGCCAAATGATGCCTGTTTCTTGTACAGTAATAGCGTTACTGAAGGCTAGCTCTAGCTCCATAGGTTACTCCAAGCGTCTTCCCTTGTGAACACCTCCGCTCTTCACTCTTCTCACACCACGCTCCGATCTGCACACTGCTGTTTACCTTTTCCTGCTACAACTGAATTCCTGCGGGACTTCAGTGCAAGACTACAGTCAGCCTTCTGTAACGCTGTTACTTTACAAGAAACAGGCATCATGTGGCCCGTTTCCATGTAGTTACATAGTCACTGATATGATCATAACCACTACAGTGCTCAATTACCTATTTTTGAGGGGGAAATAAACTTTTTTCGCCGCAAAAATTTCGCCGCGAAAGCATGAACTGTCCTCTGGAGGACATCCACCAGACCAGCGGGCGCCCGTGGATTGTTGTCGGCTGCGGCAGGCGGGGAAGGCGGGGATACCGGTTAGAAGGATGCCGGTCGGCCCTGCTAGCCTGGCTAAGGCAACTAACACACAGTTCGCCACTGCAGAGACTACTATTCACCAACGCCAGATGGATCGCACACAAAATGGATATATATGCTACAAATACACAGGGAACTGCTGCTTGATGATTATTACCGAAGCCTGGCTGAACCACTCACTCATCCCAGGCGGCAGCTCGCAGCTAACAGGGTAGGTGAATTTAAACAATGTCTGAGTTGAAAACGCATCTTGTTGTCATGTAAGGGCCCTGTTCATGTTGCACAGACATTTTAATTGCATTTTGTGTCTGTTAAGAGGCACAAAGGCACTCTTTATGATATGCCCCCAAAACTGCCGTTTTAGCTGGTAAGTGGGAGCTCTCGGCATTAGCTGCAGCAGCTCCAGTTAGCTAGCACCGATTCGGCTCGTTTTTTTTGCTATCGACAGTACTCACATACTTATAGCGATCAAGATTAACGTAAAAATTGCCCGGAGTTCTCCTTTAACTCTTTAATGCTGCTGGTACAAATTGCTATCGTAATTAGGTAGATACAACCCGAGCTAACGTTAGCTAACTGAACCTATCATTTAACATTAGGCTGTTAGCTAGCTAGCTAGGTTGTCTTTTGCCATTTATGTTCGTAAAGTTTAATGTCCGGTGGCATTTTCATCTCTTTTTATATGCCGTTACTGTAGCTATATGCGTAATGTTAGCAGAGATTTAGAAAATGGTGTGTTTATCAGTTGTAACAGGATGGGAGGTAACTGCACTTTTTAACTTCACTAGCAATGTTAAATGAAAGCTAATATGTACGAGTAGTTTCCCATGTAAGAAGTATAACGTGCCGTAACATTAGCTACGTTATAGCATTCATGATAAACGGATAAACGGATCATAATATAATTACGTATGTGCTAATTTGCATAAATAGCACAACAGATCTAAACATTGAGTATAGCCAGGTGAAAATGTCTTGTTGACATATAACAGAAAAAGACTTAATGTAAAGGTCTGAATGGAACCCATTTAGGCTACCCATGAGCATTAATACATAGAGGCAGGAAGAAGTACTTTAAACCAGTATTGATTATTGAGTGTATTAAACCAGTATTATTATTGCAGAGATGGGGTTTGGGGCTGAGTCAGTGGGACTGTTTCTGGGGGATGGGTCTAAGGGAAGAACAAGGGTAAGGAGAATGCAGAAGACAAAAGGTAGGTAAAATAAAAAGTGAAACCCCACGGACCCAGCCCCAAACCCCATCTCTGCAATAATAGGCTAATTAATAAAGGCTGGTTTAAAGTACTTCTTCCTGCCTCTATGTATCAATGCTCATGGGTAGCCTAAATGGTTCCATTCAGACCTTAATATTAAGTCTTTTTCTGTTATATGTCAACAAGACATTTTCAACTGGCTATACCCAATGTTTAGATCTGTTGTGCTATCTATGCAAATCAGCACATACGTAATTAGATTATGCTCTGTTTGCCCATGTTAACAAACAGTACGATTATCCATCGTTTTTATTGTTAATAAACAAATCACATCCATCCCCCTCACTTTTGAAAAGCTTGCTACGCCCCTGGGAATGTTGTTATATTAATAGAATTTTGAACTGATGGTGGCGCTATAGATGAAAAGTCAGAGGATCACCAAAGTTATTATTAATCATCCTAAGGTCAACATGAATGAGTGTACAAACCTTATGACAATCCATCCAATAGTTCTTGAAAGATGTCAACAAAAACACAAATTACAACCTCATGGAGGCCCTAGAGGAAAAGTCAGTAGATCACCAAGGTCATTCATCCTCTATGCACCATCAATGTTTGTACACAATTTCAATGTAATCCATTTGATAATTGTTGAGATATTTCAGTCTGGACCAAAGTGGGCCATCAAACTGACATGCCATCCCTAGCTATGCTGATAGCATTGCTAAAAACATTCATGTGCATATGTGAAACTGAAAAAGGTTCTTAAATTGGTTTTGCTCTCATGTTCATTGGAAGGCAGCATCTAAATGTGTTTGTCCCTTTCCCTGCATAGCACTATAGGATTTTGAGTTCTAAGGAAAAGATAAATAAATTATAAAACAAGCCAATCTGCATGATCATTTCCCAGTAACGGATACTACAATGCAGCTAAAGTCACAAATGTAAATAATGGCGAGACAGCCACCAAAATTCTCTCTGTCCAAACTCCCAATAATCCTGCTCTGTGCTGCTGGCAGCAGTGTGCCCCGTCTCCTCCCTCCTCCCACTGTTCTCACAGCGCTGGCCAACAAACACTACTGCCTGTGGCCTAGATTACTTTGCGAACAAACTTTCCAACTCGTGTCTAAGACGCTAAAGCAGTGTAATCTGTTCATGAAACACCATGCGCGTTTCCAGAATTTTACTATTGCTAGAAAGTTGGATTATTTAGGTCAATAAATAAATTGTCACCTTCTAATCTATAGTTAAACTCAATAAAAGCTTTTTTATTTTATATGTCTTAATGTAGCCCCCCCATCCACTTCCTGTCCTCCCACTGCCACTCTGGCATAAGTCTCCCCCCAGGCCATTTGCTCCAGAGCAACCCTGACAACATAAGGGTTTTGTCATAATTTATCGTCCGTGCTTTCTGACTATCACATGTCCCCTTTAGCTTGGCGAGTCCCAGCTGTGGAAGAAGGGATGGGGTAGAGAGAGGCTAGCATTTCACAACCCAGATGCTGCAGCCGTGGCCTCTGTGTGCTCCAGTGCACTACTACAAAAGCTCACTGTACTGTGTTGCCTTTATAAGGAGGCTCAGGTGCCAGAAGAAGGGCCCCTGTGTGTGTGTGTGTGTGTGTGTGTGTGTGTGTGTGTGTGTGTGTGTGTGTGTGTGTGTGTGTGTGTGTGTGTGTGTGTGTGTGTGTGTGTGTGTGTGTGTGTGTGTGTGTGACTTAAATAGCTATATGGGTTAACCAGAACAAAAGACTGCTGTAGTTAAGCAGTTTTTTTGTCTCTCCACCCTGTTTCACTGTGGAAATATTTGGCCTGTGTAAAGATCATTACTGCTCATTTTATTATCTGCTCCATTTTGCATCTCAGTGAAGAGGGGACTGGCCTGAACACCAAGTGGCAGAGCGTACTGAGCATCTGGTCTCTGGTATTTCCGTCTGCTTTCTCCACGCGCTGTACTCTTTTAATATTCTCTCATCTGTTTTAATTATCAGAAGGGCTGGTCATAAAGGAGTTTAAGTTAGGATGGAAACGAGGTAGTCGGCCCATGTGTCGTATAGGCTCAAAGAGACTAACAGGGGCAGGAGAGGCGGAGGCATTAGGGTATGAAGTCTGCAGTTGCCAGGAGCAGTGGGTAATGATGTCCTATCTGTTTTGTGTGATTAACAGTAACTTAAAGGTTAATCTGATGGCAGATATTACAAAGATGGGAAATTGCATGACAGGAAATGGGTCACATACTGTAAGTGGGCTAGTGCAACTAAAAAGACAATTCTGGTTTATTACAACTTGGGTCTTTATTGTTATGGTTTTGGACATCATTTTTATTAGTTATGGTTATTGTATTCATCACATTAATTGCTATAATAACTAAAAAGTAGTCAGATCGGACAAGAAGAATTAACAGTTTGACCAATCATGCAGTTTTTAAAACAAATAAGTCAAACTTATTTGGAAAAGAAGACAAAGATGTAAGGTAAAATCCAAACTGTTAGGGATGCAAACATCCATCACCATTTACAGACCGACTTCCTGTTTCAAATTTGACTCATGCCTTACTGTAGTTGTGCATGGCTTACCCTATCAGACTTTGTTATAGTTATAACTACAGCTCAGATGTTAGTTTGGTGAGTGTAATGTCGCCATAAAATGACAAAAACTATGAAAATAAAGACAGAGGTTGTAATAAACCTGGATTATCATTTAATGTTTTTTTAGAGGCAGTATGGCAGCATTGGGAATAGATCAGTAAAACGCTAGTTGCAGCTTGTTTTACTGAGTGTATTTTTAGTCATGTCCTTCTTCATCTCATTTGTTCCCATGCAACACTTGTCACTTATTTTGTCAGATTATATATGTGTATCTAGCCTGAGGCTCGCCTGGCTGACATCTGTAAAATCCACCACGAGCCGGGAAAAAGCAAAGGGCAAATGGAGGCAATCTGCAGTTAGGAAAGCAATGTTGAAGTTCACCCATTTTTATGAACGACCTCTTTCTGCTAGACATATTTCTGTGACATCACTCTGATTGTCACAACACAGCTGACTGCCAGCTGTTATGACACCCACCCACAGCTATATCTGTATGCACAGCATCCCCATCATTTATTAAAATAATGACAGTTTTAAACATAATTTAAAAAGAGGGGGTTGCATAATGTGCAGGGACACTGACTGGCAGATAATAACTCATATATTTATGTGTTGTTAAGGGGAAAATAGCATGTTGCTTGTAAAAACACTTCAATAAAAGTATGTAAAAAAAATGCAACATAGTGTTGATTTACTTGCCCTCTACCCTTTTCCCAGTGTGGATATTGGGTTATGATGATCACAGGTTGCTCCTGATCCATGCAAAAGTCTAGTGTGAGCTCATACCTGGGCCTGTGTGGCTCTGTGAATTGTACAGTAACCATCCTGCAGGCTACCACATTAATTTCCTTAAAGTGGCCATATTATGCTCATTTTCAGGTTCATAATTTTATTTTGAAGTTGTACCAGAATAGGTTTACATGGTTTAATTTTCAAAAAACACCATATTTTTGTTCTACTGCACATTGCTGCAGCTCCTCCTTTCACACGCTGTCAGTTTTCTGTTTTAGCTACAGAGTGAGACCTCTTAACTTCTGTAACATCTCTGTTGTCAGTCGCACATGCACAGTAGCTAGGTAAGGATTACATGAGCTAGCTCCAACTTCGGCCTGTACAAGATAGGCCTGGCAAACTCTATTCTTTTTAAGGATTTGGGTTATTCTGATCACTCACTAAACTGATCCGGGTTGTGCGAGTCACTTGAGTCACTTGAGTCAGTATTGTATGCTACATCCAAGGCAAGCTTTTGATTTGGATAAAATGCCATGTTTTTATTTAGAATCTTTTAATTTTATTTGGAAAACGTTATATCCACAAATGTAAATGGTCTGAAAGAAAACCAAATATTCATTTAAAATGACATGAAATTATATTTTGAAACTTTTTAATAGGACTGACAAATAAGAAAGCTATCCGGACTTTGAACATTCACAATGACTTACAACCTCTTTAATGTAAATTCCATGCGCCCCTTTTTCATGTATGTGTGTATGCATTTAATGTTTTCAATGTGTATGTGTATCTGTATCTTGAATAATAAAGTTTTTTGAAGACAAAAACAGAAAAAACATGAGTTGTCGGCTAGGTGAGCTAACTCACGTACATACAATGTTCTGCACGTAGCCTAGCTAGGCTACGTGCAGAACATTGTATGTTATTTCAGAAGTGAAAGAATGGCTTTTGTTGTGGATTTGCTTTACCCTGAGCTTGAGGAGAGACTTCACTCGCTTGTCTGAATCAGATCCACTCACATAGCCGGCTGATTCGTGCGAGAACTCATGAATCCCCGACAACTCACGAGCCCTCGTTGACTCGTGAATCCCATGGTCTGCGAGCTTCCGGCTCTGAGTCTGCGGGTCGGGACTGTCTCTCTGCTCACTCAGGCGCTTGAGTTGACTTGTGGAGTTGCTGTTGCCTACGGAATTGTAAGTTATAAAGCTTTTTGCAGCTAAGATGGCTAGCATAGTAGAAGCTAATGTTGCAAGAGGTTTGTGTGTGGCGCTGTTATCATTTTAGATTGAATTGTAGTAGGACTCAACTGAACCGGGTTAATGATACTAGAGACTCGCGATTCGTGAGTCAATTTAAAGACTTGGGTTAAAGATCCGAGTGAATCACGAGTCGAACAGATCTAGTACAAGGCAGGATTAGCTGGGAGACTTCTACATGAGGGCGCACTTCCAACTTTGTGTGGAATACCTGCAGAACAGGGACATGTAAGTAGTTCTATACAATTTATTTTGTAGATTAGGGTGAATTTGTGTGTGTTGTAGCAGTGTTTTGCCATTGAGAACGAGCTAGCATGCTAGCGCTAGCATGCTAACGGTTAGCTCCCTAGGCCCCTCGTCTCGGCTAGTGACGTAGAAAGCCGTGCAGATTTTGAACAGCTCACCCGGAGACTGAAGGGAGGACACATTCAGAAACCGTATCTCACTTAAAACAGCATGGATGGGTTTTTTTCAAAGTTTGTATGCGTGTGGAAGCACTAGAGACACAAAATAACACCCCAAATCCCAGAAAATTGATTTTTTTCATAATCTGGGGACTTTAAAGGATATAGTAGATGTCCTGTGTTTGCTGACTTGGCTAGAAGTCATTACAGCATGTATTTGATATTTGATAGTTTATGATTCAGAAAATCATCTAATAAAGGAAAACAAGGCAAAATACAGATAGAATAAACAAATCACCTACTGCAACATGACTTTGGTTTTGGTTGTTCATTTGTTGTATATTGAAAAGCACTCCAGTTCACAGTGATGAATTTTTCCCCATTTAGTTTCTCTTTACAAATAGCAAGAGTGTTCTGCTTGTCTGCATCTCAGTGGAATGAAGTTAAATAAAGTGCGGAGAGATTTCCAGGCCTGTGTGTCAGTGTTATGGTTGGGAGTAGCAATGTTTTTCTAGCCATGTCACTATGCGACCAATCAGGTCAGTGACCATAGAGCAAGCATAAAATCTGTTGTGGTGCATGTTTAAGACCCTAGCTCACTCCCAGCTCAATACAGCAAGATTTTGTGTTGTATCACATAAATCTATAATTTTACCCCCCCCCACACCTTTCTAACGTTAGCATTGAGGGGGCTGATAATGACAATTTGTTGTAATTTTCCAAAACCAACAAGCTGATCAGTGTGTCCACTTGACACAGCCACTGACCAGATGTGCAGAGGTGAGAAAGTAGGCAGGATGTAAACGTGTCTCTCAAGCTCTCTTTTTTTATCCTTACAACTACTTCTGTCTCTTTTTGTTTTAGTTCACAGTGTGTGCCTGTATCTCCATTTGTATAATTCATCGCATCTTACTCCGCCTTCGAATGTGGTCATTTGGAACAGCTATAAACACTTGCCTTTAGACGTATTGGGATGACACTTGGTACACATTAGTTCATTTGAAGCATACCAAACCCAGCATCCTCATACCTCATTTCTGAGTGAGCAATTTGCCACCATTGGCAAGAAAGTGTATAGCTAAGGCCAGCTTTTGCTTGTGCTGTGGCAAAAAAAAAAACAGCCCACTAACTATTCATCAAAGCCCTCTGTACCTTCTCCTTCCATTTCCACATCAATTTTACAGTGTCACAGCTACTTTCATTTTTCTGTCTAGCTTTTCCTTCTGTTCTTTGTCAGCTTTCTCTCTGCGTGGTTGCACAGACAATGTGCTGTCTGCAGTCCATTCCTCGGAAAGATGACGGGGGGTGTACGGTTAGGTAAAGGTCAGTGCAGTCAGAGTTGGGAGTAGTGCAGGGTAAAAAGGTCACTGTGTGTAGAGAAGAGAGGAGAGTGGATCTGCTGGTTTAAGGTCCACTGCCATAGCTTTTAAAGCAGCAGAGAACCAATGAAGATAGGAGACGGGTAGATAGAGTGAGAGGGGTATGAGGAAAAGAGGGAGAGAGTGATATGGATGCTGTAGACATGATACTCTGTGGAGAAAGGTCATGTGTCCGCGGCGGTGACACCAATGGCTCAGGGCATGATGGCAATAATGACCATGATCGCATAACTGAGAAAATAAAAATATTTTTGTGTGTGTGTGTGTTTGTGTGTGTGTGTTTCTATCCGTATATTTGCATTACCCAGCCAGATGAGTTATCTCTCCTGTCCTGCAGGCTTATCACTCTACAGGGGTTGGTCCCTCTGCTAATGAAGTCATCTCTATCCCTGTTGCCTACCCGCCACTGGGAAGAGAAAAGTAAGAGAAGCAGGGAGATGGAGAAAAGGAGGCATGAATAAGGATTGATGCAAAAGACACACAGGGTGTAATACAGAGCAACATTACAACAGTACAGTGTGAAACAACTGAAAGAGAGAGGAGTAGATAGGAGAGAAAAATGCAGAGAGAGAAAGAAATAACAGTTGGGGAGTGTGAGGGGTGAAGAAAGCAAAGGAGGGAAAGCAAGTGAGCACTGCACTGCGTGTCATTGCCCCCCTGGCGTGAACAATCCATCTCAAATTGATCTTCCAGCTCGGCCCAGCAGGGCATTCTGAATCAATCTCAAATTGATCTCAGTGCCAGAGGTCGGGAAAACTAGCAGTGGAGCTTATCAGAAATATAGTAGTGTTGGGAGGATCTGACAGGGAAACTTATCACACTGCACAACAGGAAATGGGCTCTGAGCCCCCAGGGCAGCAAGAGGACGAGCCTGCTCTCTGTACACACACACACAAACCACACACACACTCAGAAGCACACACAGATTCAATGTCTTTGCGTATACCCAACACAACCATACATTGACACATGCTCCCTAGTGTTCAGCACAGAACGGAGAGGGTATACTGTGCATAAGACACACACACACACACACAGCTCAGGTATCCGTACACACCTAGAGGCTACGTCAAAAAAAACATATTGTGCTTGTCGGAGCACAATATGTCAATATATTTTAAGTTAGACAGGTGAGATTTGAGGCCTGGAGCCCTAAATGGCTTATAACACATTAGTCCTGCTGAGGACACATTAATGTGTCCTCAGCAGGGCTGTGAGAGGAAGGACAATCAATACCAGCTTGCATTTAGACAGTCAGTCAGCTTAGGGGGGCAACCTGCCTCTACAGGCCCAGTGAAAAATAAAACCATATAAACAACTGTTCAAAAGTGATTTTCACCACATATTATCTCTAAAAACACTTAGAAACAAATCCCGTCCAGGAGTGTAGGAACTCCACACACACCTTCTTAAGCACACTGAACTGGCATGCTCATATAGTTAAACACTAATGAAACATCAACTGGCCGCTGATATTTGGCAAATTTTGGAGAGTGTGCTGTTAATACTGTCTAGTGGCCATTGTTCCCATTTATGATTCTAAGGGATTGTGGAGTGTTTTTTTCTCACTTCTCATCGCTGCTCTTGTCACCAGATTGAAGCTGACAGCAACTTTACAGAGAAACACACAGAAAACTAACTCAAAATTAATTTGTATTACAGAGAGAGCTGCAAAATGACATAAAGAGGGGAGCAATACAGGTAACGAGAGACTGAGGGAGTGCAGTGAAAAAGAGTGAGGAGGAGGGGAGGGGAGGGGTGTCTTTGGGCATGTCAGCGTTTGGGAGGCAGCAGGAGAGCCTTTTCTGTGGCCTGGACTGGAAAAGCTCTCTGTCAGCACAGAGGGGTAATGGGGGTTAGCGGGGAGAATAGAGGGAGTGAAGATGAGTGTGTGAGTATATATTAAAAAAGTGCATGTGTGAGTACAAGTGGTTGCATGTCCTAAGGGGTACTGCAGAATATCAGTGACCCCAGTGACCCTCAGGACAAATACAGTGTAGGAATGCACTCACAATACCAAATAATAATAGTCACTCTCTAGAAACTTGTATATACGCATTTAGTGAATTCAATATAAAAGGTTTCTTCCAGAGTGTTAGGCAAAAAAAAACATCCCATAGGAGAGGGAAACCAGCAACTGCGCAGAATCAACTTCCACGATGGAAAGACAGATGATGATTTAAAGAGAAATCATTAAGTGGATTCAAGATTCAAAATTCAAAACCCTTTATAAATCCCACAATGGGGAAATTCACACTGTTGCAGCAGCAAGGGATAGGAGGAAAAGTAGAAGACACAGATAAACAAACAAATGAATATAAGTAAAGAGAATAAATATTAAAATAGTAAAATGTATTTACAGTATTGCACAGTCACATTTTTTATTGCACGGTTTATCAGTCCTGGTGTGTGTGTGTGTGTGTGTGTGTGTGTGTGTGTGTGTGTGTGTGTGTGTGTGTGTGTGTGTGTTTTATCCCTGTGGTCCACTGGGAGCAGTGCAGATTGTAGAGTCTGACAGCAGCAGGCAGGAAAGACCTGTGGTATCTCTCTGTGACGCAGCGCGGGTGCAGCAGCCTGTCACTGAAGGAGCTGTTCAGTGCTGACAGTGTCCTGCATGGGCTGGGAGGAGTCGTTCATCATGGAGGATAATTTAGCCACTATCCTCCTGTCTCCCACCACCTCCATGGCGTCAAGGGGGCAACCAAGAACAGAGCTGGCCTTCTTAATCAGCCTGTCCAGTCGTTTCCTAACTGCCACATTGATGCCACTGCCCTAGCAGAGCACTCCATAGAGAATGGCTGATGCCACCACAGTCATAAAATGTTCTTGGTAGAGCCCCCTGCACCCCAAAAGACCTGAGTCTCCTCAGCAGATACAGTCTGCTCTGGCCTTTTTTGCTGTGGTGTTGTCAGTCCAGTCCAGTTTATTGTTCAGGTGAACACCCAGGTACTTATATGGTTTAACCATATCGATGTCCGTACCCAGGATGTTCACCGGCAGGCGGAAATCCACCATCAGCTCCTTGGTTTTCCCAGCATTGATCTGGAGGTGGTTCCGCTGGCACCAGTCCACAAAGTCTTGATTAAGTTCTCTGTACTCCCTGTCCTCCCTGGACACCCAGTTGTGGCTTGGTCTTCCTCCGGCCCTGTGCACAAGCACCAACTTATGCTAATGAATGCTTCAGCAAAAACAAGCCAGACCTTTTTTAACCTTTGGCCTCCATGACACACACACACACACACACACACACACACACATATATACGTGTGTCAAAGTCACCTCCCTGCAGTTTTACTGTACAGTACACACAGTACACTTTCAGTCTAAACTGTGATGACCTGTTTTATGACGTTTAGACTTCTCCGTTGACTTAATCCATGGACCTTTTTTAACAGCAGACATTTGGACTTGTAGCAGGAAAAGCACATGTGAAACAAATTTCATTAACGATGGTGTGGTTCCATCACATGTCCCAGCGAGCCAGCATCACCCTGGACTTAGCAAACACAGTTGTTAGTAATATTATCAATTACACCTGTGCTTTTCCTGCTGCTATGATAAGCCAACCGTGCTGCTGCTGTGAAAAAGGTTTGTTTGCATGCTGGCTCGCTGTCATGGATTACTGGGACACTTGAATAGAACAGAGCCATTGTTCAGCCATGAGTTATGAGTAACACCTGCGATTTTCTTGTTATAAAAGTAAAAGTGTATGCTGTAAAAAATGACCTATTCCTTGCGATATGGATAAAATCTTCTATCACGATATAATGTAAATTTATATCGTGATATCAGTGTATATTGAGAATAGGGTTGGGCATCGTTTGGATTTTAACAATTCTGATTCCAATTGCGATTCTTCCCTTTGATTCCGGTTCTTATCGATTCTCGATTCCGATTCTTTGAGGGGAGGAGTTGAAACGGGTCACGTGCTTATTTCACAAATAAGAGGAAAGTTTTATTTTGATTCAATGGTGGGTTGCAGTTTTACCGGGCTTTTTCAACTTAAAATAAAGCCACACTAGAGCACCGCTTACTGTGCTCCATGGCTGCAACACAACAAGCGCCTGGCCGCTACGGAAACCAAAACTTGCGCATGTTAAATTTGGAACCCATGATCAGATTTGAAACCAAATCCTCCAAACGATTCCAATAAAGAAACGATTCTACTGGAATCGTAATTTTTGAAACGATTCCAAGTAGGAATCGGTTCTCGATGCCCAATCCTAATTGAGAAGTTGTTAAAAAGGGAACCCCACAGTTCTTACACATTGGAGTCTGTTTATAGGTCTTGTGTGAAAAACGTTGCCTTTTGTGGCTCCACAGGGAGCTGTGTGAAGTGATAACACTTGAGTCAGCGTCAGGTTTGAAAATGAAAACAATCTGGAGATGTGGACTTAGAAGTTAACTTACCAGATGTATGTAACCCGCTCCTCATCTTTATTTGAGGCTACAATAACTACTACTTAGTCTGGCTATCACCAGACCAAGCTCAATCTTTTAAGATTGAACATTAGTCTGGGGAGTCTGCTCTGTATTTTCTCTGCACAAGAGGCGTGATCAACGGGCATAGTTCAAATGACTGTGCGCTATTGGATAGTCCTTCAACCAATCAGACCAACCATCCAGGTGATGTACTTTGCAGAGCGAGGCAGAGTGAAAGCCGGTCGTTAGTAAAAAAAAAAAAAAAAGCCGGTCGGTAGTAAGGCATACACATCCTTCTTTTGTAGGAATTGTTCCAGGGCAAGTTTCTGTTCCGTTTTCAGAGAAAACTTGCCTTTGAAATCTTTTAAAACAGCAGCGACAGCGGCATCAACGGGTTGCTGCACTTCGGTGACCGTCATGTTCAATGTAAACAAAAAGCTGCTTGCCTTCGCTTCTCTATCGTCATCGTGTTAGACCCGCCAATAGCGCGCCAGGTGGATAAGCCAGTTTGTGATTGGTTCCCGCAAATTTGTAACGGAAGCAGGATAGATAAACGTACAGGTTTCCAGTCTGAGCTGCAGGGCGAAATCAAATCACCGGCAGATCGGGCTGGGTTTACCCAGTCTAGCTACTACTAGCATAACACACCCGAATCTCTGACCGAACTGTCGAGTTGCATTGTAGGTAATGTAGTGTGTGTCAGGCTTTGTCAAGGAAGAAAAATGTGTTGAATCAAAAACACAATATCTCTGGTTCTGCTGTATCGATTTTTGTGATTTTTTTTTTTTAACTACCCATTGTGAATCAGATAATGTTAAACTCTAAAAGTGCAAAGCTAACACAACAAAAATTGCATACAAATCCAATATTGCCATCAATCAGTCCTTTTCATTGATAATGACCTAAAACACCCAGAGATAATAAAGGGATAACTAGCATTATATAAACAGAACGAAAGATAATCTGATGGTAGACAAATTTGTATTCCGCTGTTTATATCCCTAAATGTGAATACATTATCATATTCAAAATCTGTGAAGGTATGTAATAATTACCTTTTATTTTTTAATTATATCTCTAAGAATACTTAGAAACAGAGTCTATGTGAGCATTTAGTTCTGCTGCATTACTCTTGGAAGTCCTTAAGCTTCTGCTAATGGCTCCTTTTCTGCAGTACCAGCTCACTTAGTTTTTGTCTGAGCTGTACAAACACAATGTCTTATACTTGTCGTCCCCCTCCTTAACACATCCCTATCTCTTCCCTTTCGATTTCTCTTTCAGTCTCTGTTGTAATAAAAGTGAGGCAGATACAGGGAGTTTGTTGACTTAGCGTAGCTAATGTTAGCTGAGGTTAAAGTTTTGTCCAGTGAGGATTGCAGACTGCAGTCTGACGTTGACTCTGCAAATTTCAGTGCTGTCGATCACAGTTAAAACCACAGACGGCTCTTCTGAGGGCCTTTCTGAATGGCAGCTTCTTATTTGCCATCATCATTGCCTAAATGTTCAGATCCTCTCTTGCTGTCTGAAGAGAGAACTGGATTTGTTTGCTCCGTGGCTGGATGACAAAGTCTAACTAGACAAAGCTAATCACAGACACGCACGCACGCACACACACACACGCACGCACACACACACACACACACACACACACACACACACACACACACACACACACACACACACACACACACACACACACACACACACACGCGCACACACACACTCTTTGGTTCTGTGACAGTGTCTTGTCATTTTTACTTTCCTTTTGGTAACAAGCAAAGAAGTTAATTTTAGCTTGGTGTAACCATGCTGCTTTGCCCTTCATGGAGTTGAGCTGAAGTGACTTTTAGCTTTTAATTCTTCAATAATTTCAGGACAACAGCATAGTTCAGGACATGGAAACCATGCAGGGGCTTGACAGAGTTGAAAAGGCTGAAAGGATTAATTACTCCAGGCAGCCTCGGGTAACCTTTTAACTTTGCGCTCTAAGTTGGTTCTGATGTATAGTCTCCCCCTGTTAGAGGAAGTGTCTTGATATCTGTGCTCGCCAAGCTCTTTACGGGTAATGGGGGGAGGGGTCTCTGTGAGTGCCCTGGATGTCACCTGTCACCTTACTGCTGCAATGCTGCTAATTAGCACTAAATAACCTGAACTCTGAAATTTCCAATTACTGCTCCCAGCGAGACCATGAGCTTTTGATGCTAAAGCAGTTGGCCTTCCTGGAGAGAAGCCACACATATTTATATTCAAAGAAGTACATGCACTGCATCACTGACAGGCAGATGAAATGTTAAACAGCACCTACTCCGTTGTGAGCTCCAACAACAAGCTTTAATTCAAAGGAACCTTTTCAAAGTTGGTAATAAAAAATAAAGTGGCATTGTTTGCTTATTTTGTTGAGTTGTGTGAAGATGGTCTCAAGTCATGTGGAAGAATTGGACTTATCCACTCCAAACACTCTGCCTCCAGGAGGATTAGGCCACATTGTCATCGCTACTGAGGGGTGCATGTTCTTTACACCACATGCGCATCGAGCTTAACCCACACATATCTACATATGCACATATTTATGGTCTGCTGCAGACATACCTACACCCACATACTGTGCACGCACACTCGTACAGAAATTACTGCAGCACACACACAGACATAGATTACACTGTACTGTATACTATCTTCTAGTGATTTAAATTCAAAGGTTGGAGTTTTTGGCTCTGTGATCTTATTTTTATACTTGCTTTGTATTTCTGTATCAAATAGAGGCTAAATGTATCACCTGATCAGACTAAATTATATATATTTCACTGTGACAACAAAACTTACAGTATTATTCATTTATTCATATGCTGTTCTGCAAGAGTGCTAAATTTGTAATTATTATAAAAGCTCTCTGGGCTTTTAATCACAGGACACACCTGTAAGACCACCTTATTCTAAAAGGCAGATTATGTTAATCTTTTGTTTAGACAGTCCAGGGTCATTTAGAATAAGCTCTCCTCTCCTTCATACAGTATCTGCAACATCACTGTGTTTCCTCTCACTATTATTTTTCTTGTATGTATTTTAGTGTTGTAGAGCTTCTGTTCAACCTTGTGAAACTCCTCAGTTGCTGTGTGATCAAAGCCTTTCTGTATAATAAAGTTTAATGGCTACAGACTGTAAAGACACTTCTATCTTCTGTCCCTTGTGAGAAAGCATTTAAAAACACTCTTATGTGACTTAGCTTTGTCAAATATGTACCACGCATCCAGCTAAGATGAAACTGTCCATTTTTCATCACTTTTCTCTAGTAATAATGCTAAAAACACAGGCTGATTCATGGGACTCGCTCATTATTTCCAACTCTGACATTCTTTGGCTAATCAAACAGTAACCATACCGTGTTACACCCGCCTCGCCTCTGCCATGGCTGATCCTACAAGCCTGCTGCATCAGTCAAGAATGTCCACACCCCGACAGCTGTAGGAGAATCTGACTCATTCCTCTCTCTGTCCCCATCCTCCTTGTCTCTTAACAAACACTCTCTTTTTCACTCTCTCTGTCCTTTCCACGTTATAAGCTCTTGTTTAAGAGCTTGGTGGCTGTGCTTCCTCCTGCCATTTGAGTGTTAGTTTACCACTGATGAGTACACCTATGAGAGGACAAGAGGGATGCATTCTGATTGACTAATGGAGGGCCAAAGAAAGAACACATCTTTCTCCTATGGGACACTCTTTATTAAGTCCCCTGCTCCCTGATGCATGTCTTTTGTCTGATATGTATTGCCTGTTATGCTCCAGCTCTAGTCCTGGCTCCTGTTCAATGTCTTATTGATGCAGCAGCACTCCCCAGCTCCTCTCCATCAATGCACTACTCCTCTGCTCCACTTTCTGACGATGTGACTGCAATCAAACCTAAAGGGCTGTCAGCCATTCAGGGCGACTTAAACTACAGTGAGGTAGGATGAGTGCAATCTGACACATAACCCTTATGTACCTCTATTTATCCGACTGAATAAACTGCTCTCAGGCTATGATTTAACCTTGATGCATGTAGGATATAAATTTATGAGCTCCTGGAGTTGCCATTACTCTAGTACCTCTCATGCTCCGGCCTGTAGCTTTGCATCACCATCCTGCAGTACATACAGTACATCAAAATGATGCAGACCATTGGGCAAAGCAGTAATGGATGTCAAGCAGCAGATTACTTGGTAATGTGCTATTGATCGGCTACTGTCCTGTGCACATCATTGATTAAAGTAGCAGAGTGTGTGATTGTTGCATGTTTGAGTGGGATCTCAGGAAAAAATAAAGATGCTCTTGTCAAATGTGAATTCTCCCTCAGGGGGTGTGTGTGTGTGTGTGTGTGTGTGTGTGTGTGTGTGTGTGCGTGCGTGCGTGCGCGCATTGTATACTGCAATATTGAAATTATAAATAAAATAACCAGATGGGAATATCAAATAATGTCAGATGATAAAATCAAGGAACTTCATTACTAAATATTTATTACATTTATTTATTACATTACATCCAATATTGCCATGAAGCAGTCTTGCTCCTAATTTGCAATATTGCCTCCTGGGAACCAGAGATATTAAATGGATAGTGTGTACCACAGTGTAACCCGTATAGAAAGGTCACTGGCAGTTGACACATATGACAGTATATGTCTTTGTGTGTGGAAGCCCCCACCAGAGCAAATTGGTGTATGTAGCTAATGTGGCATACAAATAACATAATTCATATGAATCCATCAGAAACAATATACAGTTTTATGTTTTAATCATCTTTGTCTGTGTGTACATTACTTATATGCACTTGTGTGTTGAATGCAGGTAGGTGTATCTGAAGCATAACTTGTGCATTTTACAACAACAAAAAGGCTCAGAGGAAGAAATTGTGAATGTAAGTAAAATTGAGATAACAGCTACAGTGATTAAATGAAAGGGAAAGAGGGAGTAGATTAGCTCAGTCTGTCCTTAGAGTGTCTGAGAGAGAGGAGCTGCCAGCGCTCTCTTCATCTTCCCCTCCTCCTCCATTAATGCTGCTCTGCTCTCATCTTGATCACGCTCACCCTTAACATCCCATGGTTTCTCTCTCTCTCTCTCTCTCTCTCTCTCTCTCTCTCTGTCTGTCTGTCTCTCCCCTAATTGACAATCCATGAACACAATGTAGTTTTCTTATTTTTGACGGGGTAAGAGGAAAAATCCCACTGCACAGTTTTAATGCACAGTAATCCCATTTCTTCTTGACTGCATGCTGTTGTCAGTCTCTCTGTGTAGATGTGGGTTGTATTCCAATGTGTTGTCTCTCGATTGTTCTGCTTTGTTATGTTTTTCTCATATTTTACTGTGACTCTGGATAGGGGGCCATGTTGACTAGTAAACGCACCCTGTGTTTGTAGCTGAGCTTTCGGGTTCTAGTTAAGATACTTTACTTTTTTTTTTTTACCACCAAGGCTATGGCAAATACTTGCTTCTGATGTAACAAGTCTTTCAACGCAAACAACTAAATATGTTGTTTGTTCATGCATACAGAACAACACATATGAGCATTTGCTAGTGCCTTAAAATACATAGGCACTAAAACAACATAGTGGAAAGATCATTAAAAAATGTGGGGTTAGGGGACCATCATTGTCATAGTTATAATAATAACCACTCAGTTAAGTTTAGGGAACAATCGAGGTCATCGCTATAAGGAACCATCATCGACTGTGGGAAGACGTTTTTTTGACCCATCGAGACATCATACAGCTACTTGAACGTAATTGGATATATTATAGTTTTGTACCATTTGCTGAAACCAATATTTTTATTCTCTCTTCTGATTGGTTAGCAGGTGTGTGTGTGTTAAAGTTGTACCATATATGAAAACCTACTGTTGTTTAATCATGGCAAAGAGTAACTGTTATTTGCCCTCAACAAATGTTCTACTCTGCAGTGTAGCCTCAGTCTGTCCTAAGGTTTCATCATCTGGATTTTCATAATGTAACAACCTTTTCCTGACCTTTGCACCTCACTATTAAGCTATTAAGTCCATTAAATTAGATGAACATAATAGAGGTAAACTATTGCAGATTATAGGCAAAAAAAAAAACAGCTAATGCATCATCTTTCTTATGTTGGTACATGTACTTGTACACAAGCTCAAGCAATGCATAAATGTACAGGCACTTCACCCTGTAGAACTACTTGAAAGGTAATTATCAAGTTTTATATTTAACTCTAAACTCCACTGGTAGATAATGGAGAGGGGCCAACATTGGAGTAATGTGCTCCCAGTCTTTTCTCTTTGTTAGAACGTGAGCTGCAGTGTTTTGAGCCAGCTGAGGGCGAACTGCAGCTCCTTGGCTGAGGCAAGCATGTAGAGAATTACAGAAATCTAAGCATGAAAACACAAAAGCATGGATTAATTTCTCAGCCCTTTGAAAGGAGGGAACATGTCTCATCCTAGAATTATTTCTTAACAGGAAAAAGCATGACTGAACAAGTTTGTTAATATGTGTGAATCAAGTCAGGCAGGAGTTAAGACAAGAAGTAAAAGGGACAGAAGCAGGTAGTCTGCCTGCTCTGATCTTATCATTCTCACTCCATTTTATTACATTATTTTTAGCAGCTGTCCCTTTTTGTTTTCAGTGGGGGGGTGAAGCACATGTAAATTAGGGAGAATAGATGCTTTCAGTGTTTAGACAGTAATTTGATAAGCTGGGATTCATAGGTCAGAAGAACTTAGCGGTAGATTTCAACTTGAACTGCAGCTTTATTGTTAGCAGCAGGCACACCATAAGCTCAACAGTAAACCTTTGTATTCACATAGGTCACCAACTGTCACACAGCATCACCCTAATCTGACTGCATTTGCTCCTATGACTAATTGTCTAACAGGTGAGATGTGAAAACAATGGCTATATTATGGAACACAATGAGGAGCACATTAACACTATTAAAAATGAAGCCACACACATAGCATGAGACTTATGTTCATTAATCCTTTTCTACAATGCATGCTGGGAGGCTTCACTACACACTTACCCCCTGTAGTGCTACAAAAAGAGAGTAAAAGGTGCATCTATATTAATAAATTATAAAAAATGAATAAACTCTGTCAGCTTCAGGAGTGATGTCCGTAACTGGCCCAAGAGCTATGATCAAACAGAAGTCAGTGTATGAGGTAAATAATCTGTATTCCTGAATTCATTCTGAGGCTTGTGCTGCTCATCATTTACAATATACTGTACTGGTGACTTGTTTTGTCTCTTTTTTGCAAAATTTTATTTTATACAGATTGTGATAATTTACAAATACATCTGTATGCTAACGATACCATTTTATCCAATATTGCTAATTTTAATCAATTAGCCATTTACTTGATGAATGAAATAATCCTGTGGTTGGTGCTGGATTATGGTGTGTAATTTAACACATGCTACTTTAATTCAGTTGATTATTCTACTCTTCAACGATTTATTTTCCATTCTTCACCTGCTGCGACGACTAGCTTCTGCTTCAGGAACCCTGCAGAACTGATTTAGGAAAGACTTCTACTGATAGCACAGTGGAATAATCTGCAACACCGCATGCCCTCTGTTATTTCAAGACCATTCACCATATCATTTCTTAACTAAACCTGCATTCTGCTCTGTCGTAAATCTGTATTCTCAAAGGAGCACAATATATGAAACATGCCTGTCCTAAATTGAAATATAAATCATGACCATCACATTTCCGGGAGGTGGAGGAGAGAGAGCACATAATAGGTGTTGAAATTAAGTAATTGGAAGTAATTCCTTCTTTTCATGCGACAAGCATGCTTTACAAATCTTTGTACTATGCACAATGAATGATATCTAATTGTTGTTCCATTTCATTTATTCTGGAATAGTTTAGTTCATTGCACACATTGCTTCATGGATTGTGCGAGTATATCAGAGTGTGTGTAAATGTCCATGCACACCTAATTTCATGCAGTCATGAGTGTGTAGGTACATAATGTACTTGTACATGTATAAAAAGGGACAGTCTCTAATAGGGCTGGACGATTAATCAAAAATGTATCGACATCTAAATTCTGAAGCTGTTATCGACGTATTTTTCACATGACGATAATTTAAATAATTTATTTCTGTTGATAGGCCTACTTTCTCCTTAAAACATTCTACAGCGTGTGCAGGGTCCGAAATTGACACTCGCCAGTCGCCAAATGTGGGGGCGGGCCGACATGCACACACACAAACATTGGCGCCCACACCAGACACCAGCCACTACCTTCTATTTACTGATAGCTAGCGTTTAACTCAGGCTAATAAATTAGCTAGTAAGTGGCGATTTTTGGCAGCCAGCCTTCCAAAAGAAAGCACAATGAAATAAAATGTTAACCGATCATTAACCGTTGACCGACAAGCAGGAAACAGAGTCTCAGTTCACCTGTCCGGGAGGCTCTGACGTACTTTCCGCACTCCGTGTCTGTGGACAAGTTGTATAGGCTTGTACCGGTGTTGATGTTTTGTGCATTGTTGGACACATGCAGCCACTTTTTGTTGGCCGAGAACCACTGCTTTGCTCACCAATGGAATGGAGAAAGTTTCTGCAAATGACAAAGATAATTTATTATAATATTGGCAAAAGAGAAAGAGAGGTAATAATGAAAGCGAAAAAAATAATGATCATATTACAGGAATACAGTTACCTGATCTTCTCCTGTTGGAACTGTTGGATGCTCCCTTTGTTATGGACCGAATCAATGTTCTTCTTCTAGAGCTTGGCATAGAAGAAGTCTACATGTGGCATGATGTGGTGATAAAGTTTCAGAAAGTTACAAATCTTGATCCTCCAGTAGCATGGCCGGGGCTCCTGCTACTCTGACAGTAGTGGGGTCAAAGTCACCTGTCTTGTATGCTCTAAAAACAGCGATTAAGATCCTCTCTGTGCTCAAAAACAGTATTGATGGCACAGCTATGAAAGTTCCATCTGACGTTGCTGGATCTTGGCAGTCTATGGGCAACCACTTTATCCAGAAAACATGTCCGCTTGGGTGACTTGGAAAAAAAGCTGTCAAATCCACCAATGTTAGAAAAAAAAAAATTCTCACTTTGGATATGTGAGAGGTAGGGGTGGTACGGTTCACAAAATTCACGGTTTTAGGGTCACGGTTTTCATTTCTTTACGGTTCTTGTTATTTTTTCTTTTAATCTTTAACACTCCAGAAATATACTTCAGCATATGATATATACCTAAAATTAGCATATTGAATGCATGTTGCACAATACATGCACACAGTGGCAGTTCTATCTATTGTTTTATTTCCGCTGTCATCATAGGTAACATGAAATCCAAAATGTTCCCACACACCAGACTTATACGATGCTGGCGCATCCTCCAACTGCGGGCAGCCTTCCTTATCTCTCCCACTTGACATTTCTACACGTGACGTGACCTGCAGCACTCCACACTCCCGAGGAGCGGTCGCCTCGACGCTTTTACCAAAATCTGACGAAAATCTTTTAAACTGACCTTTGTCGATCAAAACAACAGACAGATTCAGCAACTCTATGGCCTATTTCTCGCTTAAAATGTTGTCAGAAACACGTTTCGGTGAACTATTTTCGTAAAATACGTGATCGTATTCAGAACGAGACGCCATTATAGTCTGTTTTGAATTCGGGAGCAGCAAGAACCACGTGACGCGTTCGTCCAATCAGCTGCCATGTGTTTCGGTAGTCACGCTTATCCCCCTTGTCGTTTCCAGTAAGTGTTTTAACATAGATGTTGAAAGTGGGCACCACGGCAGTAAGTGGTTAGTGCACATTAACAGTGGACTGACGAACCGCGCGACGCACACATGCTCCGAACCGAGACAAACGAACAAAGCGGTTCGGATGTTTTTTCATGAACCGTACCACCCCTAGTGAGAGGTGGCTTTTAGTGCAGTAGCAATGGACTCAGCTGTAGCTGACTGCAGAGGGATGAACTCAAAAAATCTTTCCTGCACGTTGTTTTTGTCATCGATGTAGCGCAGTACAAGCACAAGTTGGGACTGTGTGGCAATATCTGTTGTTTCATCTGCCTGGATTGATAAAACTCAATCAAATCACTTCTTTGATTATTTTTTTCTCTTGTAACAGACAACATACAGTCCACTAGCTCATTCTGTACATTTTTTGACATTCCCTTAAATACAGTGGCACTGTCAAGGTGCTCTTTCAAAGCTCCATCAAGAGAGGCAACAAAATCCACCAACCCGCGAAATATCCTGTAGTTATCTGAGCTCTCACTCTCATCATGGCCACGTAAAGCCAACTCAAAGGCTCCACAAAATTTCACACAGTCTATTATCCTGGACAGTATGTGTTGATTTTATGTCACCTCTTTGACGTGCCTTCTAATGCCAATCCTGTAGCCTTCATCTAGTTGTTCAGCAATGCTAAATCTGCCAAAAAACTTCATGCTCTTATCAAGATGGCTGCGACTACTTTCATGACGTTTGCATTTTTCAGAGAGATGTTTTTATGTCTCTTACCCCCGTTGTTGTCCACAAAACCTCAGTGCCGACACTTTGAAATAAAAGACGGGGAAAGCAAAAAAAGGCATTGCTAACATCACATCCAGCCAGCCAACTCCGTTTCGCATAACAAGAGCGGGTGAAGCCCATGGTGAAGCCCCGGGTGTAGCTTCGTCCTCGGTCTCTGGCATGCTGCTGGATTTGTAAATCGGGTTGGTCTGGTCGGACATCCTTTATCCTCATTTTTTCTTCCAGCGAATGCCTTGTGAAAGGTTTTTTTTTAGGGCTGTCACATTAACGTGTTAATCGCGATGCAATTAAGGGCCGAGCATAACGCGTTAATTTTTTTTAATTGCATTAATCGCATGCCGCCATTTATTAATTTATTTTCACTTCACTCGCGTCGTGCCTAACAGGCTAATATTTTGACCCTTTGCCACACTTTTCCATACTCCCTCGTAACACATCCTGCTGCTGCAGGCTGCAGGCATGATGGAGAAAGACAGCAGCAACACAATCTGCATGGCGCTTTTTATTTTCCAAAACTCCCAGATGGGTCGAAAGCCATATGCACATTGTGTAAAGCCGAATTAAAATATCACCGAAGCACGTCAAGCTTGAGCTACCACCTACGAGCTAAGCATAGTACAGTTAACGTGACTCAGGTTGATGCTAGCAGGCTCAGGCAAAGCACTATTTTGTAGAGTGCTACTTGCCGACCTGTGGATGAAACCAAATCCCAAAAAATTACTACAGCTCTTGCAAAATGGGTGGCAACTAACTGCAGACCTGTCAGCATCGTAGAAGACTCGGGTCTTAAAGACTACGGTTGGCATGTTCTGACCTGTCTTATACATTGCCGTCGAGGGGGGTAGTTTCTAGGGGTGGGGGAAAAAATCGATACAGCATAGTATCGCGATATTTTTCGTGGCAATACTGTATCGATACACAGACGCCAAGTATCGATCTTTTATGATATGTGTGTTGGTCAGTTTGTCTGCTTGACAATCCCATTTTGCAGCAATACAATGTAAGTGAGATGAACAAACAGAGATATGTATCTTTTTAGATAAAACAGATGTTGACAAAATTTTCCTTTGGGGACATAATTTGAAATTGGGAAAAATAAATTGCAATATATCGCAGAATATTGCAATATGTTTAAAATTGCAATAATATCGTATCGTGACATAAGTATCGTGATATCGTATCGTGAGGCCTCTGGTGATTCCTACCCCTAGTAGTTTCACGCACACAGCCTGTACGACAGGGGGAAAGCAGCCAAACTGGAACTGCTGCAAAGTGATGCAAGGTGATCACTGGACGTCAGTGAGTAATCAAAATTATTTAGGAGTTACTGCACACTATATTGACTCTAGATTCAAATGTGTGACTAGATTCACACATTTTTATTTTGTTTACAGTAAATAAATAAATAAACAAATCCAAATCTTAAAATCAAGTTCATAAAGTCACTTTCTTTGCATTCATTTGATTCCCAATCAAGATACACTGGTAAGAATTGCTTTCCATTGTTAATATGTACTTAAAAACAGTTCTGAAATGCAAAATAATAGAATTACGATTAACTATAGAAATTCAGCGATTAATCAAATAATTTAAAAAATGAATCGTTTTGACAGCCCTAGTTTTTTTGTAAATCAATGTATTTGGTTTAACTGCTGCCATTATCTCTACAGAAGTGATTTGTGTGATCTCAGCTTGCAAGGTTTTAGCAGAGTGACGGTATCGCCTGCACGTTAAGACCAGCTTTAGATCACATGCTTGCCAAAAGTTTAAGGACTTACACAGATGTACATTTGTCCAGCGTCCCTCACCCATGGAACCGCATGAAACATCTTGTATTTACATAGAAAATAGTTAACTGATTAAAACCAATTTTTATTAAATGCAACTGTCCAGCCTGATAACTAAACAAAGAACTTTTGACAATGTTGTAAATTGATTGTTAAAAGAAGTGCAGGACAAAAGACTACAGCAGTGATTATTTATCACCGAAGATTTTACCACAATCGAGAAAACAAGAATCTCACATAAAATGTCACTTTGATTAATTGTTATCGAGATTTAAATTGCATCTGTCAAGGCTCTAAGCCAATTGAACTACATCGCTAATAATTCATCACACACACACACACACGCCTTCGAGGTTCTCCCATAGATTCGGCTGCGGTGAAACTGATGGTTTTGTGCCTACGGCGGGTGTTGAGTGTGCAGCATGTTGGAGGAAATCTCTGGGATGCTTTGTTCACAAAAAGCAACTCGTCATTGGCTAATACACACACAAACTCACACACAGACAGATGGGCACACTGAGGCTGAGATGATTTATAGCCAGCCATGTCTAATGGATTGCTTTGGCACTTGAGAAATTATGAAAAGAAATTAATTAGCCTTTAGTGACCCTGCTGTCTATCTTCCCCCCCATCCCCCCCCCCCCACATACCCAGTGAAAACACATACCCAGTGACCCAGGCACTTGGCTGCTCACTTTGGATGTAATTACGGTGGTGGTAAATGGGCTGTGCTAACCTGTCACTGATTTAGCTTCACTAAATCATATGAAATTACCTGTTTGTGTCACATCATCAGTGCACCATGGTGCCATATTTAGTGACCTCACCATCATTAAAATATAAATAACGAAATATGTATTATTCAACATCCAGTGGTTGAATAACAACAAACATAATGCATGTGATTTATACTGTTTACATTTATATATTGAATTATTTCAAATCTTTTAAATAATGTACTGTATATTAATTACAATGGATAATTACATTTAAAGGCATTATAATATAGTAATAGAGAGATAAGTGACTGACAAATATAAAAGAGAAAAGTAGAATTTAGAAATTAAAAACTATTAAAAAAAAGCATGCAGTCAAATGTATGAGACGAGAACACAAGAAGTAACGTAAATAAGAATTAAAGCTAAAGATTACAAAAGGTCTTTACAAAAAGAAGTGTTTTAACAAATGATAATAACCCTGACTGCCACAGAGCCCGCAACACTACTATGATGAAGGTAAACCAGTGAACGCCAATGCAAAAGTAACAAACGGAGAGTGAACAGCAGCTTTGTTCCCCCTCAGTGAGGATTCCGGTGAATAGCTGTTATTTTCTATCTCTCTTCTGGCTGAATTCACTCAAGTTTTTTGTTCTCTTGTCCTTCTGCCTCTCAGTATGTTCTTAATGGGTACAGGATGTACTGTAAAAGGACAATTTACTAGAAATGCTTTTTTTTACTTGTGTGTCCTCTAATACATAAGAATCAAGACACAAATGAGCTAAAACAACATGTAGAGCCCCTTCATTTCAAATGGGATACCAGAAGGCAGTCTTTAAATTTGATTGATATTAGGCTTTGCATTTTTTGGCAAGTGTGCAGCTTAGACAAAAGCGCTGAATTTTTGTGTGGTTTCCTGCCTCCTGAGCTCTGAAAAACAGCTGGTGTGAGACAGAGAAGAGTCCGCTAAAGGAGACGTGATAACGGTCCACTCCAAAATAAGTCACACACAGTTTTCTTCAGTTTCAGAGACCCACACACAAGCACACAGATTCTCACAACCCAGTGATGTTTGTCTGTCTATATTTGTACGTGTGTGTAATTCTGAATGTGGAGAAGTATTCGGTTAAGTCCCCTGCTATTTATCCTGACATCCAAAAATCATCTCTTCTCTGAGATGATCTGCATGACTACAACCAGGAGAATCACTGCCTCCCTGGGTGACAGATAAGCAGATGGTGAGGATTGTGGGTGTGTTAGTTTCCCAAAATATGTTGGAAGTTTCCTGAAAAATACCATCTTTTTACCAATATATTGTCTGAAGCTGTCACTTGGATATGGTAACAAGTCACTCTAAAAGGTCTCAGAGATCTGTTATTGCAAATTGCTTCATAGTGTTATTTACTTTGTTGTCTTTGTATGCACAGTTTTTTCATGTTTGCTTACTTCAAAACGGCTATAAACTATATTTTTATATTAATAATGGATCTAAAGACTACTCTTGTATGTAAAAGGGCAACAAATATTAATATAAATATATATATATATATATATATATATATATATGTAATATTACTCGTTCTGCAGTTCCTCTTAGCCCTACGGGTCATTTTAACGTCTTTCAGTTAATTGTTTTGACTTTCTAGCCCGTAGCTTTGCTGTCTTGGTTTTTGGTCTTGGTTCTCACTGCTCTCACCAGCGTAGTTTTTGGCAGCTGTTTTCAGCAAAAACATTCTAAAACCCCACTGTGCACTACCTGTCCAGCATCAAACAGCGGACAGACTCAGCGACTAGCTGTTGAACCTAGTGGAGCATGTAGCAGCTAAAGAACCAGATATTTCCCTCAGGAGTTGGAAGAGACCAAAAAAAACCTAAGCTAAGAGAGTGAATGTTGGACTTACATTAATCAGGTAAACAGAAACACGATTTCAAATATGATCAAGTTAACCATATCAACTTCAAAGGTGATATGTCAATGTTGTGTTCACAACTTGTTTCCACTCCCCCCAAGTGGCCAAAAAAATCAGTTACTGCAGGTTTAAGTCATACATGTACAGATTAAATATTCTTAGATGCAAGAAAGGTATGCAGGAATCTTCATTTTTATCATATATCTGCTTACTTTTACAGTGCAAATTATGAATTATCTTGCAAGTAAAGCTTTTGAATTGAATTGAAGTGCAAGACTGATTGTGTAAAAATGGAGAGAGTGAGGTCAGTTTAAACAAAGGGAATGAGTCAGAGAGAGAGAGACAGAGGGAGGGTGAGAAACATGGAGGGATTATTAATGACTCTGTGTGTGGATTAGAGAGGAACTTTGAGGTCTGACACACCAGAATGTGATCTCGCTCTGGCTTAGTGTCACTTTTCTGTCCTCCACTTCCTCTGGTCTGTTCTGTAGGTACACTCCAGCTACCAGCCCATATAAGTTCAGTCCTGTCACATTACTCACCTGCCTCACTGCTTGCCTCACCAAGCCCACACGTGGAGATGTTCAGTGAGCACACAAGACATTTTTTTTATAGATTTTCTACCTTGGATGCTGCAGCAAATCCAGTGTCTTTTTCCAGCTGGCTGGAGATCATGAACACGGATTTCTTTCTAGATGAAGTGATTGTGCCATATAACTGAGGCTTACACACATTTACATACCAACCAAGCTTACTGTGTGTTAAGTGAAATGTGTGATCGCCCCAGTAAAATTGCACCTTGTAGATTTGACAAATACTTTACTTACCACCTCCTCTGTATCCATCTCTTTCTCCACCTCTCCTGCAGATCTGAGTTTGACCTGGACTATGACAGCTACCACGAGGACTACTATGACAGGTACTGTTAGAAAGCCACGCATGGTAGCTCACACACCTTATTGCTTGTCTGTGTGTCACACGAGGCTAAAGGAAGAGGCAAGAATGGATTCTTCATCCTTGCTGTCTCCAAAAGTCTCCGCTCCCCCTCACTGTCTGCCACACAGCTGTCAGTCATCCTGTCTTTGCTTACAATGTTGTCTGTTACTACTCAACAGCCAGGAGCTCACTCGTCACACACATACACACAAATGCATGTTTTCTGTAAAGACACCCAGATTGTGGATTTCTAATGTGTGGTCCCATTTGAGCATCCTAAATCAGGCTTACTCTCAAATGACTCTGTGTTTAGCAGACATTTGCTTCAGCTGCATCCATGTAGTTAAAGATGTTGCTTTGAATTCTAGAAGCATTACATTAAGCATTTATAGCAGCATATAGCTCTAAATGACTATAGTACTGTATATTGAGTGTTAAATATCAATACAAGTGATCCATTGTTCACTCTGTTCAATTCACATCAGTGTTCCTTATAAAAATGAAAGCTAATAACTATATTTTGTGAAATGTTGCAAGATGAGACATTATTGGTACATACAGATATGTTGTTACCATGTGCGTCTGTCTCAGTATGTTAACTTTGAAGGAAAAACCTTCAACAGCACACTCTGTAGACCCAAACTAACAGAAAACCTATTTCTCTCATCTCTGCCTGAAAACAAACTGAAGAAAAAGAAAACTGCTTTCATTAACTGGAGTTTATACTTAGAACCAAATTGAGGGCATACGAAATAACTAGTATTGGACCAAAATAACAAGATGTTCAATGAATGACTAAGAAAGCTAAAACCCTTCATATTTGAATGACTAGGCCTTTATAGCTGACTAAATATGTTTAGTTTTTTTCAATCTCGGAATTACTAAAACTGAAATGAAAATCACTGCCAAACATGGCAATCTCTGTTGTGAAAATGTCACAGGTTACAGGTAACTTTCTCAGGGTACAAGATTACGTTGTCAGTAAATTTACAGTCCCTACCAGATGCCAGAACAGGATGACAACAACCATACATTAGGGTTACGAAATGCCCCTTAAAAACACTGAATTGAGCATATTGTTTAGGATTGATCATGAACTCAGTTAGTTTGCAATGTGTTTACCCTTCCCATGTTACTGCAAAATACATTCTTGTTCAGTGTACAGCTACAGTAAGTGTAGTGGTTAGGTAGATGAGGTAGTTAGTTAGACTGAGAGTCGCTCAGAGTGGTTCTCTATTATTGGTCCTCCACTGAAATTGCATAGGGACCTTCCTACATCCCCCAAGAAGTACTCATAAACACTCCACTCAGCACATCTGAATAAAAGCGCAGGCAGTCACACACACACACACACACACACACACACAGAATATAGACCTCATTCCAGCACCGTTCTTGCACATATCGATGCTCTGTTGCTCTGAGTATTAACTGTCATCTTTTCTTTTTACTTTCTTTTTTTTTTGCATTGGGTTAGCTTGCTCTGCATTTTTCTGTCTTTGCTCAGGGGGGAACACTCACCACTGATTTTCAATTTGTTTTTAACACAGTGTATGATTATTCCTCATGCTGTTGGCTAGCACTACTGACAGCTGTGTGTGTGTGTGTGTGTGTGTGTGTGTGTGTGTGTGTGGGGGGGAAGCGTATGTGTTCATACTGTGTGTGCGTGTGTGCGTGTGTGTGTGTGTGTGCATTTGTTTTTGGTGTTTTGTTGAATATCAATATGTGGGAAAGAGAGAAATTACTTTTTGTCCACTGTCCTCTTGTGCGAACACGATAGAAAAGTGTCTTTCAACACACCGATAACAGCTCGAGCTGACAAAGCTGTTTTCCGTGTGGGGTCTAATCCATAGAGACAAACACTCCCTCTCACACACACTCACACACTTTTCTGTAAATCCTCACTAGTCTACAGTCTCTCATTGTCTGAGCTTCCATTCTCTGAGATGACACTTCAAAGCCGGTGTAACAACACATTGTCTGTTTATTATCTGCCCCTGCAAACTGCTCTAAAGGACTTTAAACTCCCATAAGTCTTTGGTCTCTGTGTCTCACCACACGGACCATGCACAAAGCCTCTAATCTCGCACACTTATGGTGGCCTAATACACTTCACCCTTATGTGACATTGTCACGTGTGTAGAGAGGCTTTAGAGAATATAACACAACAGAAAACAATAGAGAAAACTTTTCAGTAAGTCGGGCTGCGTCTGACTGACTGGCTCATGTCACTGAATAGCTCAATCAGTAAATCTACATTACCTTTCCACTCCCAACTCCTTGGAGATGGCAGCTTGCCTCCCTGTTGTTGGCTGGTGACATACAGCAGGAAAGCTTTTCACTCTCAATGGCTTTGCAGAAACCATTAAGGCTGTACTCAGACTGTCCTCGATCCAGATGCATCCGGATTGAGATTAGATTGAGTTTATCAGAACGATCAAGATTTTGTTATCTGCAGGTCTGAAAAGCACTCAGTTCAGTTCCCTCATAAAAAAGTCTAAGATTTAATTTGCAAAGGTCTTGATGTATTTTATATATCTTTTCTTTGTATGTGGTTGTGGGCTGTTGAGAGACATTATACATTGTACATATTGTTACAGTAAGATATCGTTTTTTTTGTTTCAGCCAGCACCATTAGACCTAAAACAAACACTGTCAATACTGCTAGCTACAGCAGGAAGCTCATCGTCTTTTAATGGGCAAGTGTCAACTTTAGCAAAAAGTTAAAATAATTAAATATTAAAATTAGTGGTTAACCCATCCATCAATTTTCTGCCACTTATCTAGACCAAAGTCACGTTGATTAATTATACTATGAATTATAGTTATAAACACCTGAGAAGTACTGAAAAAATGTACATAAATGTCAAAAAATTAATGTCCAGTAGATAATCGTAGGTCCAATTGTTCCTGTGTCATTCTTTGAACAATATGACCATTACATTTTATTCTATGTAGTATTAGAAAGGTCTTAAAAAGTCTAGTAAGTAAATTTAGTTTGATGAACACGGCAGAAACCCTGGCTATACGTTTTGGTCGTTTTTTGAGGCAAATCTCTCTCTCAATGCTACAATTAAATAGAAACATTAGTAGAATAATTTATAGATTTGATTGGCCTAGTTGCTGTGTTTCACCTGGTCATTGTGTCCATGAGTGCTGAGGTCAAATGTGAGATCAAATCACTTTCTGCTGCAATCACAACATCACCTCTATTTCTATGGAACCATACATGCATGCACACATACACACGCAGTGTAGTTTCTGTAAGCACTATATAGAGTTTGACTATGATACACCCCCTGTCACTAGCACTGCTAGCCTGGGGGAGAGCTACTGATTGGCCCTGACAGAACCAATTACATTCAGTGACAGATAGAGACATGGAGCTGTCCACAGAGAGAAGGCAACACCAGCGCAAGAGACAGAAACAGAGATAGAAAGTAAAAGACAAAGGAACATAGAATATAAATATCCATATTTATCTATGATTGCTTGTACAGATTATTTTCTCTCAATGTCACATATTTCCTTTATTGCTTTTTTCCAGTTTGTTTCACCTTCTTGTTTGAGCTCGGGCTGGGTTTGCAAATTTTCAGCATGCTAATACAGTACCTGAGTTTCGACACTGACACCAAAACAATACATTTCTCGATGCCTTCTTTTTTTCAACTTTATGTTTATTGAACAATTTTATACATAAACATACATTCCAGTTGTTACAATATTTATTTTATGTTTTAAATCCTCGATGCCTTATTTTAAGAAATATAAACATATTTTTCTACAGTACCCTTTCTTTTTCATGTAACTAAAGCCAAAGTTCGCAAATTTAAGTGTTGCCTAAAGACTAGCTGAATAAAATAACTAAAAAGTCTAAAATTGGCAGAAATTTGATTTAAATCACAAACTCCATTCTCATGCACAACCCTCTCATGCTTGTGAGCAGGCTCTCTTTCATCTGATTTCAGTCAAACACTTGGATTGCATAAAATCACAGCACACCTTCTGACAAATTCAGCAAACTTGCTGCATGCACATAGTTAAAGATGAGTTGTTTTAAAATGATATCTACTGAATTTCTAGGGTCTATGACTACCAGCGTGTGCCGGCATCCCTGTCTCCTCTGCCCCTGGGACCCAGTCTGGCCAAGCGATCCCGTTCCTCCTCCTACTCCTCCGGGCACAGACGCAGTCGAGACAGAACCCACTCCAAAAGCTCCAGAGCCCACTCCACTTCAACCACAGCCAAGTGTGAGTAATATGAATGGAGTAGGTCACAAAAAGGTTGCATTAAATGCTGCAGATTTATACTGTTTGTCTAAAACTCTGGTAAGGGGAATGCCTCTCTGTATGAAGTGATAAATATAAAGCTTAGATCCATAGATCTTTTGCCTCTCATCCTTTCACTATAAAGCAGTCACAGACAAAATTAGCTATGTGTAGTTTACTAGAGTCACAGCACACAATTACTGGGTATTGAAGTTCAAACAGTCAACGGTTTCTTTTTCTGTGATGCTACAGTACAGTACTCTGATGAGAGAAACGATAATTAGCTGTATTCAAACCACAGCTCCATGACACCTAAATCTGAGCTTGAGTGGCAAATCAGAAAAGCAAATTAATTCTGCACATGCTGCCCAGCCCAAGTAGTATAACATCAAATAGTACCAATATGCACTGATTTAATATTAAATACCCCAAATGGTTTACTTTGCAAGCACTTTTTTCTTTCTTTCATTGTCACATTGTTATAATGACATTTTAGGACATATGTTTATTTGCTTTCTTGCAGAGTTAGATGAGAAGATTAATACCACACTCATATATGTATCAGACTGTGAAGCTATAACCAAAAGCCAGCTACTTAGACTTGAAGCAGGGGGAAACAGATAGCCTTGCTTTGTCTAGGGCGGCTCTGGTTCAGGAGGTAGAGCGGGTCACACGGTTGGCGGTTTGATCCCCGGCTCCTCCTGTCTGCATGTTAAAGTGTCCTTGAGTGAGACAGTGAACCCCAAGTTGCTCCTGATGGGCAGGCCAGCGCCTTACATGTCCTCTCTTCCACCATTGGTGTGTGAATGAGAGGCAAATTGTAAAGTGTTTTGTCCAGTAACAGAGAAAGGTGCTATATAAATGCAATCCATTTACTGTACATTTGTCGAAAGGAAAAAAGAAATCCACTTACCAGCACCTCTCTAAAGCTCACTAATTAACACATTAAATCTTGTTTGTTTATGTAAAAATGACATGTTGTGGTTTTATGGGGGGCTATTATTTCTCAGTGACTTCCTGGAGTCTCTGCTGGTTGCCTGGCAACCTCACAGTCACGACAAGACCAAAGGAAGTCACTGCGCCCAGTTTACAGATTTCACACTTCAGTTTTTGTACTGATTAAACAAACAGGACATAATGTGTTACTCAGTGAGCTTTACAGGTGCTGGTAGGTGAATTTTGTTACCTTAGAACAGAGCCATGCTAGCTTTTCCCCGTGTTTCCAGTCTTTTAGCTAAATTAAGCTAACCACCTGCTGAGGTAGCTTCATATCAACTATACAAACATGAGAGTGGTATAAATCTTCTCATCTAACTAACTATGCAAGAAAGCAACTTAGTGCATTTCCCAATATGTCTAAATATTCCTTTGAAGCTCTCCCTAAAGAGATTTTCAGGTTGTGTAATTTCCTAATGTCCTTTACGAACTCTCTTCATCCCTGCAGTAGGCATGGAGGAGTTGCAGGTGATTAAAAAGGAGCTGACTCTGATAAAGACACAGATCGATGGGCTGCTTGACAGTCTTGACAGGATGGACCCACAGAGGAATGACCACAAAGGTGAGACACTCATTCACAAAGACAGTGGCGGCGGGTAGGTGCGAGATCGAATGATAGATAATCTATTCGCACATCAAAAACATTTTAAGGTGAACTCCGCCACTTTCAGCTTTCTGCTTGATTAGCTCCACCAGTCACAACCCCAATCAAAATGATTCAGGATCTGTGCCGCAGGGGTAACTAGGGGATGGGAAGGCACTGCACCACCAGAGCTACTCCTATTTTACCTGACAAATCAATTATTTCCCTCCAGTCAAGGATTTTTATAAAGTTGAATGAAGGCCGATATCAACTGGAATGCGGGTGTCTGAATTTATGGTTGTGAGCAAATTATGGAACATGCTGAACAAACAGTGCGCTTGAAGGAACTGACTGATGAAGCTTCAGAAAACAGACAAATATCAAGGACTGAGAACAGCAGATCAGTGTGCATGGAGAGAAGAGCTGCTGCTTCCCTCATGTGGACATTTGAACACAATACAGTTCCTGCACCTGCCAAAAACAGCCAAGGAAAAGCACAGGGCAAAGCTTTATCATCCTTCCTACAGGAATTGGTTTTACTGGATTCATAATTAAACTGAAACACAGTTTACACCACTCATTTGGTGTAGTCCACCCTCCTTTGACCACTATATCTTCAGTTTATGCTAAATTGACATGTAGGCTACTACTTTGAATGACCTTGGACTAGCCTATTTAAAAGCAATCATCTTCATATTAAGTTATCTCCGGCTCTACTTGATTCCCCAGTCCTTCACTATCTAGCTCTGCTGTCTCTTGCTTCCCCCTCACTATCTCTTCATCTATCCTTCATCCTGTCACTCCCACTCTTGCTTTCTGCCTGTCATCTAGTGCAAAGTCACCGATATTTTCATCTTTAACCCACAGAAATGTATTTTCTTCACACTTCAAAGGAAACAGGACCTAATCTCCACACCTAAACTCCATGCGTACATCTATTTTATTCCTGTGTCGTAGGGTCTCCCCTGAGAGAGGACAGTCCAGCTGGCTCATTGTACGCTCTGTCTGCCAGCAGCCCCGAGCACTCCCTTTCCTCCCTCTCTCCACCCAGCTCCCGCCATCGAATCCACAGGGAGAAACCTGACCTGAGGGAGCCAGATGATGACCACCACACGGTAAATGCCTCTGAAGTTTGTCTGCACTTAATCAGGAATGACTTAAAAGTGCAGTTCCTCTTTTTATTTTCCTGTTCCTGGTGATATTATTGAGATTCAAAATGGGTCAAAATGGTGCTGCAATTGTTCTTAAGTATGTCTGTCATGGCCCAATTTTGTTGATAAAAATATATTAATACACAGGAAAACTCAGTTTTCTCTCCGGAAATTCAAAAACATCCAGAACAGATTTGAATTTTAAATTAATTACAGTTACATTATTTCTACATTTATTTAAGAACATTTTGCTTTGGCTTTCTGTCCTGTGAGGCGAGTGGACATGAAACAACTACAGAGACTCCACTACTGTAAAATCAATTTCTACTTGCACCATTCAGTTTTACTTAGTCATCGTGAGCTTGCAGGTTAATGAAATGTCTCTTTGTTTTGTTGCTCACTACCCTGTCTTTGTCTGTCTGTCTGTCGAAGATGAGCAACCACAGCTCTGACCCCGAGGAAGAAATATGAGGGAGGAACATAAGAAGACGTAGAAGACATGGATTAAGTGCCAAACATGGAGGAAGAGAACAACAGACGCCAAGCCAACAGTCATATCAATGGCTCAACAGGGTGTAGCCTACATATCACATAGCACAATGCATTTAATTGTATCACAGCAGCTTGGTTCCTGTGACTTTTAAGTAAAACTAAAACACTGACACAGATGACTGATAAAACCCAAGTACACATAGACAGAGTAATTATAAAGGACAACTGGAAGCACAGTGGCAACCTTAACTTTTCATCGGCCTAAGCAGGCATTCCAATTGAATTGTATGAGATGGTTTGCACCAATGCCAATGTTACAGTATTAATCTGAATATTGCAGTATTAATCCAGATGAGACAATAGGGTTCTCTGATTAAAACCATGTAAGCATTTACCAATTTATCTTGTCCACATTAAAAGCTTTCTGAAACAGGCAGCACATGCCAGAATCAGACTGTACATAAAGTAACAATTTATGTGTGGTCTTATGGAATTAGATAATGTACAAACATTATAGAACTGGGAATATTATTGAAGCATGGGCAGTTGTACACAATGTTAACAGCTTACTTAAATATAATTACTTTCAGAATAAGGGTGAAACTGGCATATTGTGTGCATGTACTTTAATGTGGAATGAAAATCCCTTTCTGTGGATCACAAAGTATTTTGACTTGTGAAAGCAAAATAAATCGGTACACTCTCATAATTGATCTTTCAAGAAGGCTTTTTGTTGACGCTCAACTCACCTTTTCTATTTATTTTATACTTCTATCAGAGTTTAGCTACTCAAAGTAAACCACAGTAATCTTTGAGAGATTGAATAGTCACACTGATAATTCTGCTTGTATGTCTTTTCTCTACTTTAAATGTATTAGAGGAATGTTACTACTCTCTTCCACCATGTATTTGGCACTTTTAAGACATGCAAATGCCCAGGTCAGTGTGTAATATTGTGTATTATTGTAAACTTTACTGTAATTGTTGAACTGTCTGATTTTAATCTTGCTGTAGGACTTCTCATATGTTTTTTTAAAAAAAGAAAACAATTATGTTATTCTTATGATGTTACATGTTTTTGTTTGCATTCTTCAGATTAGCCAAGTGGAAATACTCATTGTCACAGTAATAAAAGTATTTTCATATTGAGTATACATACAGTAGCCTACATGGGAGTGTGTTTTTATTCTGAGAGACCAAGATAGACTTAAAAATTGAAAGAAAAACACACATTTGGGAGAAATAATGTGAAGAATCCATAGTTATCTTTAATTGATCAATTATAAAATCATGAAATGTTGGAAGCACTGCTTCAAAAGAGGACCACTCTTGTCTCAGTGTGCCACTAATCCGAAGTGTATAAATCGTACAATAATAGAGTCCATCCCAAACAGATGAATGCTGATAACCGTAAACATCACCTTGTATGCTAGAAGTCAGAGTGGACTGGCTAGATGTGATCACAGGTCTCTTTGAACCCACAACATCTCATATCCTCTGTGCACGGATGGTTTGACCTTAGGTCAGTCTCACCCTTAGGCAAAAATTCTCATCCATTCCTGCCTGGTTAAGGATGATGCCATCAACACTGCCCAGACTGCAGCAGTTTCCACCTAGAGCAAGTTTTCCATTGCTGATGGGACTCCAAACTCCTGTGACAACAACATGGCAGCCAGGACAAAAACAGATCAAGAGATACATTTTCTGCAGACAGTTATTTAAAAACAAAAAGAGAGAAAATATTACAATGCTCCCAATTTACTACTCTCTTCAACAACACATTGTATTTCGCTGACTCACAATACTGAAACCAAACCAGCCCCCTTTTATAAATTCCATTTGCCAATAAAGTCCATTGGTTATGGTAGAAAGCTCTGGGAATAGCTTAGTGAATGGACCTTCCATTTCTAATATTTACCACAGAACTGTCCTATAGTTCATGTCACAGACTTTTTTGTCGTACTGTACCTAAGAAGAAAATAACTTGGTCAAAGATATCATTTTTCCTCATATTATCAGCGACGCACAACATGTTTTCATGTGTTTACAGAGCTGTGCTTTTCAGCATTTTGCTCCAAAAGATCCCTCATTTTTGAAAATATTGCATTGAACACTTAATTTCATTAAAATTAGAGATTGAGGGGTGAAAGGAGGTATGACACACGCAACATGTCTCAGTGGAATAACTTGTGGAATGCAGGAAGTTGTAGGTTGTGTAGTGTTCATAAAACCAGCAGTCAAACATACCAATGTCAGAAAATGAAAACAGACTTTGTTCCTTTTTATTCCATCAATTGTGCTCGTCTGCATTTGCCTCGGCCTCTGAGCAGTCCACTTTTATCGTCCCTTTCCACTAAGTTCAAAGTGCTGAAAACATAGTGTGCACAACCAGTCTTCTGTTGACAAAAAGATAAGCACATGTGTACTGAATGTCATGCTTAATAGGGTAGTGTGCACAACTGCAGGAGGACAATGTGACAAACATCTAATACTGTTTAATAAACCATAAAATTAGTTTGATTTGGTTAAAACTGCTGAGTTTGGATTTTATTCATCAGTGCACATGAGTGCATACAGGCTGCAGCAACTCAAGGGTCATATTGTGCCTGGAAATAAGGTAAGCACAAAATGTATAATACATATGTGAAGTGATAAATATTATACATAATGTATGATATAATATGTTGTATTGTACCGACATACACTATTTTATAGCAACAACAGAAACTCTGTGGCTGAGGAGCTATTTTGTGAGAAGTGAAAGTCTACAACAGCAGTCAATAGTTCAGTCACTGAAACAAAAAACATTTGATTTAATAATTGTTAAATTGTGGAATGTAAAATCTTATATCCAGGGTTTCTATTCATCAGTTAGATGTTAATAATAGTAATCAGCTTTTCAAGATAATTACATGACCTCTTATATGATTATTCTGAGGATTACTACATAACAAATCACAACTTGCATGTTCAATTTGCAATTTCTTTCCCCAGGATTTGAAATTTCAATAGATGACAGACAAAACTATAAATCTGCAGAAATCAGCTTATGTGCAGGATTTTTTCTCTGCATTCCCAAATACCTCCAACATATTATTTTAATACATTATTTTAATTTGAATACATCCATATTTGATGGTTCTCCCTTTAAATGTCTAACTTTTCATTACTGATGCAACTTAGTTTTTGACATACCATTGTCTGAAAACTTTGAAAGAGCTGTGCTATATAAATTTAAGATGGGGTGTTAAATTGTGTATCTTGTCAAGTTGGAATAAACTGCCAAAGATAATTAAAAATCCTGTGAACTCAATGTTGCTTTAAGAAAACTAGGCCGGCATGAATATTTTTATTTTATTTATCTTTTATTTAGCCAGAAAGGTCCCATTGAGATACAATATGTCTTCTTCCAGGGAGTCCTGGTCAGTATATGTATACAATCATATGTTTTTGCCAGTAGTCAAAAAAGTATTCGTGGAATTTTTTATATTGTGGTCTAATGTGATTTCTTGAGATTTAAGTAGATCCATTTAAAGTCGTACTTCCTTGTTCTGTAGATCACAGCAATGGCAGGCTCGCCTAGTCCTCTGACCACCCATGTGCTGAACACTGCAATGGGTGTCCCTTGTTCAAACATGGCCCTCAGTCTCTATCGACAAGACCCCTCCACTAATGCCTGGAGTTTGATAACCACTGGGTAAAAACCTGAGAATAAAAGCCATATAGGCAAAATACCACATATAGTCACAAAGTTTGATCACAGGAAAATGTCAAATAACACTACTGGACAATGTATAATTTTATTCACCCATATTTTTTCTTAACAGGACCACTAATGTTGATGGACGTTGCCCAGGACTCATCACAAAACAAACATTTACTTCTGGTGTGTATAGAATGCATTTTGAGACTGCTCAGTACTGGGAGAGTATAGGGGAGACCTGCTTTTACCCGTATGTTGAGGTGAGGAAAGGCTTAAAATGTTGTGTGTTGACATGTTGACCTCAGCTTTCATTCTTAGGCGTAATGCTGCTTTACGTTTGTCGGCGTTACCATATTTTTGTTACTAGATCAGTGAATTTGTATCCTCATTTAACCTGTCATATGCATGCTGTTAATAATCCAGAGACTATCAGTCAGTTGTTGATCTCTTTCATGTTTGGTGTTTTGTTGCAGATTGCCTTCACTATAAATGACCCAGGCCAAAAGTACCACGTCCCTCTACTCCTGAGTAGTTTCTCTTACAGTACATACAGAGGGAGCTAAAGATCAAGTGGGATGAACCTCCTGCAGCTACCTCCATCTGTCAGCTGCTGAACACATCACAGACAGAGGCAACTGCACCAAGAACATTCATCTCAGCACCCTTACTGTCACACCTATTACCAAAACAATACACCATTTGAATGATTCTTGCATTTAAATAATGATGTTATAATCAATAAAAGATATTTTGCAATTAAAGAACCATATTACTCATATAGACTTCTTATTATGCTTCCATAATATGTATCACTTATTTAAACAGTTAAGACATATAGTGGCTCAATTACCTATCAAATAAGAGGACATGATAAAATCAAATGTGTATTTTATCAGCACACTCTCTCTGTACTTTATATGAAGTGAAACTGGTTAAAATTCACATTTTATATAGCATTAAATAAGGTCTATTAGTATTACATATACACTGATATTGAAAAGAAGACCTTAAAGTCAAATTCTGTCACACTTGGGGCCATCCCCATTCTCAACAGTATTAGGCTACTTATTGGTCAAAACATTGAATAAATTGGCCTATAATACGAGAAATCATGTATCTGTAATAAAATGAACATTTATTTAATTTCCAGAAATCTGTCCAGAAAAAGTATCCTACACCCAAAACAAACCTCGTTTTCTTATGTGATCCCTACTCCGTGCTCGATTGCTTTACCCTGGGTGTTGGATCGGTTTTTTCGATGTTGATTACACTCCCCTAAACTAGGTAGGGCCTTGCCACTGATGGGAGTTTAGGGTGCATTTTACTACGTTACCTCATCCCTTCTAAGTCTATTAGGTCCATCTTACTATTATACATAATAGTAAACCATGGCAGACGACGAATTAGATGCAATTAGGCGGCAAAGAATGGCGGAGCTACAGGCAAAGCACGGGGTAAGGACAAAACATGAGCCGAAGCGTGTTTGCGGCCGCCTTAAAAGGAGATGCTGAGTTCACTATGCTGCTAGCTAATGTGGCTAAACCAGTCACCACAACTCAACTAGTTTAACTGTCACTCAGGGGATATACATAGCCCACTATTGCGAGCCATGTTCAGTGTGAATTAACCGTAATTTACTCAGTAGTTAGTTCGATAAATCACAGTTATAACCAACTCTCTCCAAGTCTGTCTCACTGGCACTGCGCACACCCCTCTGTGACAATGACCGTGTTAGCTGAGCAAAATTGATCAACGATTAATAAGAAATGAACCTTTAAGAGTGTTTCTGGCAAATTCAGTACATATCGTTAGTAGACTGGCGAGCAGTTGGGGTTGAGTATTTTCTTAGATTGTCAGTAAGATTAGATTTCGGTTTCCTAGCCACATAGGCTAATTACTGAAACATTAACACATAGCAAAAGGTTACTACTTTGTCATATGGTGGCATCCTTTATAAATAATATGTGAAAACCTGGATTTCTTGAAGCAGATTCCAATCATTGCAGTCCAGTAGTCAACTAACGTTAACTGACACACACACACACACACACACACACACACACACACACACACACACACACACACACATAATGCTCAGTAACGTTACAAACCGACCGATGAATTGTGTGGGCCAATATTTAAGACGATATTATCGTATCACAAATCAACTGGTACCAGTAGATTTTGCCAGATTAATAACAATACATTACAGTACAGAAAGGCTAAAGATATATTTGAGGTGCTCAGGGCTCTTGATCCCATCCTTTCTTCAGCTTTCAGTTCTCGAACCAAACCAGAACACTTAACAGACTTAAAATCAGAATTGGCTATACTATTATATATATATATATATATAGTACCAGTCAAAAGTTTGGGCACACTTTTGAAAGCTTGTCCAAACTTTTGACTGGTACTGTATATGCATAAAAAACTTTTCTGGGAATGTGCCAAATTCTTTTGAAAAATAGGATACCATGTGGGTATGGTTTTCTTTAAGGACAATATTCTGATATATTTATGAAATAGAAGGAGAAGAAGAAGAAAGGTCCTGGACTTGTATCTTTTGTTGTGTTTGTACAATCCACCACTCTTATCAAAATATATTCAAAAATAGGTACTAGAACTATAATAATATGAACAATCACTAAACGTTTTCAGAACGGTATCATAAAAGGTTGTAGGACATACGGTATTTCAAGCTGCAAACATATATGGATTAAAAGGTGAAACAGAAAAACAATACTGCAGCACATTATGATATCCATCAGGATTAAGATAGTGCTTATATATCTATATAGACATTAAGATATAAGATTAACTTCCTGATGCAATGTGGGTGGATGTTAATGACTATCTTTTAAACTAAAATATAGTAAAACAGGATTTTTAGAGATGTCTCTTGGCTCCAACTGTGCTCCTTATTTTGATTAGTGTCTCACATGAAAGAAGTGATTGAAAAACTCAGGTTTAATCAAATAATCAAGCATGCAATCAGCCTGAAGAATGCCATTTTGACAGTTATTAAGGTCATATGTGAGGCCGTTACCAAGGGGAATATTGGGCACCTATATGTGATGCTGCTGTCTCACATTTTCTTTCAGGATGCTTCAAATAATCAGCAGCAAGGAGAGGAGGCCAAACAGAGGTAAGATATGTTAATTCATTTAAAGCAGACACATTTAGTGATTAAATTGTACTTATGTACAGTACAGTTTCTTTGTTACTTAAATATATAGCGTTTAAATTAAACAACACCTGTGGACTGAATTATCTTCAAACTATTGTGAGATGATTATTGTTACGGTTGCAGTATATTGGAAAGCAAAGTTAAGAACATTTTATATAAAATGTTCTGGTGGCTTGACAGTTTAATGTATGTATTTTTATGTTTTCCTTTTACTGGTCTCAGTCTTAGATCCAAACAGTAGTAGGTAGTGCTGATGTGGTAATATTGTTACTTTTTATTCACAGAGAAACAGACATGAGGAACTCTATATTGGCTCAAGTTCTCGACCAGTCTGCCCGTGCCAGATGTAAGTGTGCTCTCAGATTTACTGTTCAGCCTGTTGAAAGGAATCCCTTTAGAACTGAATCATGTAGACCAAAAAAGGATTATTTAAAATGTGTATTTATTTAGCATATTAAAAATGAGTAATGCAAGAAATGTGTGTGAAAATCAGATTGTAAATAATTCCAGATGATGAGAGGAACACACATTGTGAAAGCTATTTTAAACAGTCAATTTGCTCTGTACAAAGCCAAGTTACCACTGGCATACCAGCATTATGAATGTTGTAGAAAAGAATCATAACACAAGTTGTAACACATATTATGAGTGGTTTCTATTCACACCAATGAAAGTGTCATACAGGATTTATCTAAGAAATGTCCTCTCACTGAATTCCAGTGCTCCATTGAAACTATACTGTGTGATGATTAGGCTGTGATGTACACCTATACTGTAAATACCACTCGCATGTAAACACAAGGTGGTAAAATCAATTTTTTTTTTTTTTTCAGTGAGCAATCTTGCTTTGGTGAAGCCGGAGAAGGCCAATGCAGTTGAAAACTATCTCATTCAAATGGCTCGTTTTGGAAAATTGGGAGCAAAGGTAAAAAGACTTTGTTGTGCTTGGAGTACTGATGTTGTTAATATTCTTCCTAATGCCAGGAGTGCAATGAATAGATGTTTTTTTCTTTTGTCAGATTTCGGAGTCAGGCTTGATCGAGATTCTAGAAAAAGTCAGTCAGCAAACAGACAAGAAGACGACTGTCACAGTAAGTTCCACTAAAGGCCATGACACACCAAGCCGACGGTCGGCGTCGGCTGAACAGCCAATTCATCTGATTGGCTGTTAGGGGTGTAAGAAAATATCGATACACTTGAGTATCGCGATATTTTATTTATATTATATTTACGATTTTCAAAAACGCAATATTGAATTATTATTTTTTTAGTTTACGTGCAAAAATATTCATGTAAGGCAGTGGTTCACGTTTTATGTTGTATTTAAACCCCCTACCGCTAGATGGCTATGCTGAGATGCACCACTAGTGTCCTTGCCTAAGTGCTTAGCAGTGCCTGACTTTTTGCTAGAAGCTAACAATGTAGCTATGGCTGAACTTTGGCCTACTTTAGCATATAAAAATTTGCTCACTAAGAACCTGTTTACCACAATCCCAAACTGGCAGTTTGATTTTCTGTGTACTGAATTGTTTACCTAAAGTAAACTTCTTTGACTTTTATGTACATCATGTCTTTTTTTTTAAATATTAATTTTTCTAAAAATACTTTAAAGAAACCCCAATATATCGCCTTACACACGGTATCGAAATATATTGCAATATATTGAATCGTGACCCATGTATCGTGATACGTATCGTATCGCCAGATTCTTGCCAATACACAACCGTATTGGCTATTCAGCTTGGAAACAAGAGTGAGGAAAACAAACAAACGACTGTGACAGGCACACCCATGGCTCCTTTCATTTTTCATCTCATCTAATCAATCCAATACACATAGAGCTGTCAAAACGGGTCAAAAATTACATTTGAATGTTCCTTCTAAAAACACACAGGATCGAACTATTGGAATAACTATTTTTGCACATTATGTCCATAAGATGGCAAACATAACCTACAACGAGGTATACATACCTACTTGTTTAGGCATATTTATTCCAGCAATAACATGTCTTTTAAAAGATCTCTACATACCTACACGTTACAAAATTAACTAACATTAATAAACTAATATCCTACACTGTGATATTTAATATAAAGACCGTAATAGACCTCTCTCTGCGCCCTCTGCATCGCTAAACAATTAACCCCAAAAACGTCACCTATATTTGATTCATTATCAGTCACTTCTTTACCTCCATCTTACATCTTTATGCTCTGTACTTGTCAGTTCAACAGGCGGAAGGTGATGGACTCGGATGATGAGGATGATTACTAACTTTAAACGGGAGCCCAGGAACAGGCCAAGAAATCTGGAGAGGATAAGCTTCACTGGGACTCTGATGCTGTCTTTGACCTGTTAGCTGAATCTGGGATGCCACACTAGCTTCTGTGTGTCTCTGGAAACCACATTACCAAGAGGGAAGAACAAAGTGGAGTTGACATTGTGGTGGCATGGTGGGGGTAGAATACACACATTGTCAAATAAGGGGCTCTTTTGCGATCTCTTTTCAATCAAGTAGCTACTAATGTGCTCTGCTTGTGTTTTACCCCTGACTGCTCATGGCACTGTTTGACTCCTCTAGTCCGTCTCAAGTTTCAAGTTATTTGAAGTAGTTACTCTGTTTTTCTTTATTTTCGCCATGTTTGACTTCTGTTCTTCAATCACAAGAAGCTAGACACAATGCAAAATGCACTGCTGCTGATGCATTTTATCTAGACTGTGAATACAGTACATTGTTCTCTGGTCAGGGCCAGCATCCCATTAACTTTGGATGTTGAACTTGGATATTTTCTTTTTGCTGACATGTATCTTAAAGGTTTACATAAAACAATAAAAAAAGCCTTTAAATGTTTGTTTTTCTAGTGAACCACTTCTAAAATGATTAGGGCTGTCCTCGACTAAAGAAATTCTTAGTCGACTAACACTTATATGATTTTGTCGATTAGTTGATGTAATCGACAGAGCTGTGCTCTTTGAGAGGTGATTAAGACTAGAAAAGCACAATATAAATGTAGTTAATGAACGATCTGTAAAACTGAGTTTCTCCACAATTAATCCTGCAAAAGCACCACTTTAAATCTTGTGCTTACCAGAAATGTGCTCATAAGTTTCTTGGAAATGAGTAATTAAGCATGAATAAGCATAAAAAATGACAACTAAAGAAATCTTAGTCGACTAAGACCAAAACGACCGATTAGTCGACTAATCGACTAAGAGGTGGCAGCCCTAAAAATGATTATTATATGAAAAAGTGTTCAACCATTTTGAAAAGGTTTGTATTTGTTTTTACAAAGATGATGTTCCTTGGGTCAAGGCACACAACTATCACGGTTGTGACTAGGCTCAAGTCAAGAACAGGAAATCATCACACTGTATCCTCATTAGCATAGAAAAGGTTGACTTACTGTTTCTTTATAAATGATTGACTATTTCTTCTGAATCAACAATTTCAAGAGTTAACAGATTGCCGAGTGTATCCAACTACTTTTAAAATAAAAAAACACAACGGAGAAACATGATCTAATTTTTTTTTCTGTAAGAAATGCACTGAATCAAGGCTGCGTCTCATTTCTCTTAGTCCAAAAAGCAAGCTTTTTTCCACAATAACGGGTTGCATTGCCTTGAATTAGTTAGCTGGAGCTAGCATGGCTTTACAGTCAACATTCATTTTTACAAACACAATTTAGTGATACTTTAATTCATGTTCATCATTGCTTTGCACTTATGTCTTGCTGCATCGCCAAGAGAAACATCTGATTCTACAAAGAGTGACCTTATCACCATTGGTGGAAGAATTTTCAGATCCTTCATTAAATGCTTCATGACAAAAGTCCTGCATTGAAAAAGTTTACTTAATTAAAGGTAAAAGTACCTTAGTATTATCCACAACATGTACTTAACGTAAAAAAAAAATGAAGTCTATAATGCCATGTACTGCTTAGTTTAATGTATAGCAATGCATAGTTCATAAGGTACATTACATTATGTACAATTTGCCTCTGAAATGTAATGGAGTAAAATTAAAAAAAGTAGTACAAAATTGGAAATACTTAAGTATAATTACCTTAAAATTGTACTGAAGTACAGTACCAGAGTATAGTACTACAACATTTACACAGAATTTGAGATTTTCCTTGTAGGAAATGTACTTTTGATATAAAATTACAATATTTACAGTCAGATTTTTTTATTTAATTGTTTCATATTTATCATTTTATTCCTTAAGCTGTTACATGGACTTTGTAATTCATATACATTTCGTAGAGATAAGAATAAAACATGTAATAAACTATGGATGAACTAACCCTACCCCCTGTGGGATGGTCTCTGTCCTTGCCCCACTTTCGCACGACCGTGGTCAGATGATCTCTCATTGGCTATTCCGACTCTTTAATCAAAACGGCTCGACTCTGATTGGTCGCGGGGTTATCCACATGTCAACCCCAGCCAATCGGGAGACACCTCGAGGAAAAGCAAGGTACGGTTGTACAAGCGTTAGCTAGCTTAATTGTTACTGCTGCTAAACACAAGCAGGAGTTTGGTACAGTGTATTTCAGAGTGTTCAGGTAAAGTTTCCTCAATATAAACACCGGTTTACATACACAGCTCTAACTGGGGATAGTATGGACAAGTCAAACACAGTTACTTGCACCGCTCCTGTGAACATAGCTGTCATCAAATACTGTAAGTACGTTAACGATATTACCTCGACTTATGCTTCAGAATTGGTTTAGCTAGCTCTAGGACGCTAAGATATCTAAATCCTGTCTAACATTAAACAACAATAACGTTACATGTATTTCTTGTATGGTTACTTGTGTATCATGTAATACTGGGCATTAAATGGGTGGGTTAAATGTCGAGCATCTTCAAGTCTGCTTCAATCTAATAATACCTCAGTTGTGCACTTTGTATAAAACTTACTTTTCAGGGGGAAAGAGAGATGAAGAATTAATTCTACCCATTAACTCATCGTTGAGCGTCACATTGCATCAAGACCAGGTATTTAAGTAAACAGCAATGTCATCAATCAGACTATGAAACAGTTATCTTTATCAAGTGTTGTTGCTCCTGTCCAGAGCAGCTATAACGGCTGGGTTTTCCTGCCACCTGCGGACGGTTCTGGCCTCCCTGTCGTCCAATAATTTAGCCATTTACCCTTTAAAGACTCTATTAATAGAAGTGAAGAGAGGGGGGATATTTTCTCAAAAGCCCCGAATCTTTTAGGTTTTTAAAGAAATCAAATATGATCGAGTAAATATTCTTCTGTTTGCCTAATATTCAATTCAGAGTATTGAAGATCCCATTTACTCGGCATTGTTGGGGTTCCTTGATTTGCAACTAGAGCAGCCCATATTATTACTGCATTTCGATTCAAATGTAGCAGATTTGTCAGCTAAACATTCATTCTGTGAAATGAACTGCAGCATAGTACAACAAACATAGGTTTTAAGATTAATAATGCTGTTTATTTCATATTCCTACCTTACCTGTGTTATGTAACTCAAAAATAGTAACATCTCACTTTTTAGGTGGCAGGAGTGAAAATTTGTCATTTTCAACATTTGTTGTGTTATATGGTTTCAGAATGTTAAAGACAGTTGTAGAGCAATTAGATACAAAATAGGATATAGGCTCTACGGGATGATTTTTTTCCTTGGCAACTATCACGTTTTCCCTAAATGATGTATAGATTTTTAGGCATTCTATTATCAAATGGCTTGATAAATAGTTCATATAGCTGCTGTAAATGGAAAAAAATCTCTTCAATGGAGCATGCCCCGGGACCCCCTAAGTTTGTGCTGAGCCCAGAATGTTTACAACATCTGGCTCTGACCCTGGTCACTTGTGCTATGTCATGCATTTTGTAGTGAGAAACTTTGTAGCGGAGCTGGCGTTAGAATATAGTGTCAACATTTGTGTGACATTGTCGCTGTAAAAGGTTTCTTTGAAATATGTAATTGAAACATAGCAAGATAGTACTAATGCATGATTCTGATTGTAGAAAATATTAACCTTTTCATTGAATTGTGCCTGGATAATGGGTAGCATACATGTTGTCATTTATGATGTGCAGATCTTGAGGCTAAAGTTTTCTAATCTGGCTTTGTATCAGAGATTAGATGTCTACAATTTGATATAGATCTGTCTTGTCTTCCTCCTTCTATTCAGCTGAAAACAACTACAACAGTTGCAACCAGCAGATCATTTCAGGAAGATCGAATATGGCTAAATGGCAAAGAAGAGGACATAACCCATCCTAGACTACAGTCCTGTCTGAGAGAGAGTGAGTCCTGTCTGTTTGATTTTTCCTCTTAAAAAGCACACAGAGGACAACAACTGTGAGTTTGAGAGAGCGCAGACCACCATATCCTTTTTCTGTGTGTTCTGTATTTAGTTCGACGACTAGCAAGGAAGAGAAGTAATGACGGGGACCCTGCTTTGGATTCAACTTGTTTGTCTCACAAAGTCCACATCTGCTCTGTGAACAACTTCCCCACTGCTGCCGGGCTCGCCTCCTCAGCTGCTGGCTTCGCTTGTCTAGGTGAGAATGTGCCCTAGGCTGATGCCACTAGAGTACTCATTCTATTGGAAGCTCAACAGCTGATCTTAGAATGACAACAGTTCAAACTTGTGTGCCCATTCTTAAATAAACCATGTCTATCTGACATTTGATACATTTCCATTTGACCCAGTCTCTTCTGCTCTTACTCCCTCTTTCTTCATTGTGTTGCAGTTTACACTCTGGCTCGGGTGTTTGGCGTAGAAGGGGAGTTGTCGGCCATTGCTCGGCAAGGCTCAGGCAGCGCATGCCGTAGTATGTATGGAGGGTTCGTCCAATGGATCATGGGACAGAAAGACGATGGCAAGGACAGTCTAGCCCAGCAGGTGGAGCCGGAGACTCATTGGCCTGAGCTCAGAGTCCTTGTACTAGTGGTAAGTCAATCTGTGTGTGTTTGAGAGAGAGACAAAGAAAAAAAAATGTGAGTCAGTTATGTCTTGGCACATTCGTGCTCTATTGTGAAGGTCACATACTATTTTTTACTTCTATAAATGGCAATATCTTGCGCAACAATGGAGAGCAAGCATCTTTACTAGTGCACACAATGCACACTTTAATTGAAAAAAGTTATATCAATCAATGCGCTTTTTCACAGGCCAGTGCTGAGAGGAAGCCGGTGGGCAGCACCTCTGGGATGCAAACCAGTGTACAAACAAGCTGTCTCTTAAAGGTACTTTGTTCACTTATATTATTCAGTGCACTCACATTACTGTCAATACTGTTGAGGCAAGTAGTTCATTTACACTGTATTTAAAGCTAACGTGTTGTTACTCACAAGAGGGTCTATGTCACTTTTTTCTGTGTGTGCAGCACCGGGCCGAGTCTGTCGTCCCAGGCCGGATGGCAGAGATGATTGAAGCGGTGCGAAGAAAGGACTTTGCTGCATTTGCTGAACTAACCATGAAGGACAGTAACCAGTTCCATGCAACCTGCCTTGACACATACCCTCCCATCTTCTACCTCAACAGTGTGTCTCAACAGGTTATCAATTTGGTGCATCGGTATAACAGACACTACGGGGAGACAAGGGTGAGAAACTTTATACTTCTGTATCTCAGAATAGCAGAACATATCAATGTAGTTGTCCTTCTGGTGTAGTGTTGGACAGCTATGCATTTACCTTTTTTAAATACTTGTAACTGCATTATTACACAACAATGGCACAACTCTGATAATTAAAGAAAGCAAATCAAATGTAGCCTGCATAAAGAAATACAGTAATAAATGGAAACATGGCTGCTTTAAAGGTTAGAATCATTCAAAAACAAAGGAAAATAGCAGTTATACAGTACATGATTTGTAGTTAATAGAGCTAAAACATGTAAACTACAAACACTTAAAAAGTTCTCCAGATCATTTGTGGCAGTGTGTATGTCTTATAATATACTCCATACAGCATGTATAATTGTAGCCACCTCACTTTTGTATCACTGCTATTAAGTGGATGCTCTCTTGTGTTAGAAATGTGCTTCCGTTCATGCAGCTGAATTTCTGAGATGGTGTAATGAAGATGTGAAACTTGTGGGGTGGTTTTCAAGCTCTTCATGCGACGGTCACGGTCCGTTTGTTCCCTTCTAGTTGGCCTACACATTTGATGCAGGACCAAACGCTGTGATCTACACTCTACAGCAGCATGTTCCTGAGTTTGTTCAGGCCGTTGAACATTTCTTCCCCCCAGAGACAAACAGAGGACAGTGAGTTGACAGTTAACAGACTTAATTTGCTTTAGCTCTGCATAATATGACTGACATACAAACTAATTCATTCATCTAAAAATGTGATTTATATACATAAATACTGTTAAGGAGGGTTCAGTTTTAGAAGTTGATTGCAATCGTCATGGGGCATTGGTCAGAATGCGTGATTAAGTCAGAAGTTCAGTCCATTCAATGAAGATTTATTCAAAAAAAAAGGTGGTGAGGCAAATGATAATGGATAACATAACAGTATAGAACAGACACAGACACACATGGGTTGGAGAATCTGGGAAGAAACAAAATAGAAATTAGAACTTAAAAGTCAATATTCTGACATCATCATAAAGTAATTAGATAAATTAAAGCTGTCATTCAAATAGACATTATCAAGAAATAAAAGGTGCAAAGTAAAACTCATCTTACCAGCTGCCGCCCCATGTGAAGGTGTAGAAAAGAGTGACTGAGAGGGAGTGCAGTCTTTAAATAAGGAGTGACCAGGTGAACTCAATCAGGTAATTAGGGTGGAAACAAAAGCCAATCAGTTGTGAAAACAGGGGAGGAAAGGAAGTGAGGTACAGGAAGTGAGGTAAGTGTAGAAAGCAAGTGTCAAAATAAGATAAAAATAGGAATCTTTAGTACAAATACACAATGATATATGGGTGTTTTTTTTGGCTCCTTTACACTTTTGTTTATTAAGGTGTATTTGCTTTCAGCCTCTTTGAAATGAGTCATTAAATGTTTCCTTCTCTGCAGGTTTATTACGGGTCTTCCAGTTAACCGTGTTGCTCTTTCTGAGGAGCTGAAACAGGCAGTTGGTCTAGAGCCCATGCCAAAGGGAATAAGCTACATTATTAGTACCAAGGTACACATATACACACAGATGTTATCACTCTGTAGCTCAGTTGTTTTTATCAGTTCACTTTAAACAGCAACTGAAAATCAATGTTATCTGTTTTTGATTTAAATGTCTTGGTGTGTCTATCTCAAGGCTGCACATTAGACAGTAGAAAATGTCATGTATAATTGTCAGATTGCGAGACACCTTCGATTTATGTCAACATTTCCTTTTAACATTTCCCTTTAACGCAACTTTGTGTTGCACTACTTCAGGTGGAAATTGTGGCACATATTGTGCTATACAGTAGTTCCTCTGTTTCACGGAGTCTTTGACCTTTTGAATGTTTTATTAAACAGGTTTAGACTTTATTAGAACAAGCTTGTAAAATTGCATTTTTACATGTTAACCCACAGACAGACTTACGGACAATAAATTATTTTGTATAATGATCTTTTCTCGTTTTATGTTTAAGGCTGGACCAGGCCCTCGTGTTGTGGAGGATCCCACTCAGCATCTACTTGGATCTGATGGGTTGCCTAAGAAAACGGTGTGATGCCCTGCAGCCCAAAATGGACAAAGTTCCACTGAGCAATAATGAAGCCAATTCAGCAGAGATCAAATCTGCAGTTTGTCAAATGTAACTAGGTTTTTACAATCACAGCAACACCAGATACCTTCCTTACAGTTGTGGATGTTTATATGTCGGCCTTTAATTATCAAACTACTGGTGTGCCTCTCCTCAGCTCTTTATTGCTCATTTCTAAGTACCTACAAGTGAATACTGTTTCAGAGGTATTTGACTTACCTGTTTAGTCGTAGACATGAGCATGTGCTCCACTTTAAGGCGGTAAATAAATGGACATGCTGGCATTGCTCAAAGGCACTGCCAATGTGCACTGAACCATAAATACAGTTTAGAACTGCAGCTGCAGTGTACTCTCTGCCCTATCTGGGTACATGCTTATGTCTATGAGGTTTTGAATTTATGTATATCAATGTATTTAAGGAGGGAGTTATAATTATGGTCACTTTATTGTGTTTTCATTTTTCATCTTGTGAAAACATAATTTCAGACTTACTACAATACATACATAAATTATGTCAATTTTATTCTGTAACTTTAAATAAAATATATTTTAGTCAATATAATTGTTTATTGTTTTGTCTTTTGCCATTTACAGATTCAAGCTTTTTTTTCAAGTAAAACCCGCTTTGGTCAACAATCTCTTCTACAAGTGAGAAGACAACAGCTGAAAAGCTGGTTTGACTCGCCCTGCGGCTCTTTGCTGCATGTCATTCACCCTCTCTCTCCCCTTTCATGTCTTAAGCTGTCCTATATACATAAATGCCTAAAATGCCCAAAAAATAATAAAAAAAGAAAAAATTAAAATACCTATGCACAGTGACCAGTACCAACCAATGTATTCACCATTGTGCTTGATCTTTAAAATTAGGCAGAGACCAAATCTCTTAATTTGAAGTATTATTGAAGGCTACTCCAAGTGAAGGGAGCAGAGCACATAAAAGCTTTCTTTCCCAGTTCAGTCCATGCATTTGGAACAGACAACCATGACCATATCTTATGATATTAGACTGTAACTACAGTTAGATTTCTGTGCATCAAAGTGCACATGTATAATGGGAGTTTACCCAGAATGGCTTTATAGATGAATCAGTACCATTCTGAGCCTATGAGAGTAAAGCATACAATGATGAGTGAGGGCTTTACAGTTTGTAACAAATCTCAGTGCACTGTATATATTCAACGTGCAAACAATATGTAGCCCAGCAAGCACTACAAATGTGCTTTAACCCTTGTGTTGTCTTCCCATCAGCTAATGTCAAAATTGACCCAGTCTGTTTTGCCTGTTTTATAAAGTATAAATTATCACCCAATTCTGTGTTATAGCTTCTTAGCCAACTTCATTCCAACATATCACCGCTAGTTTTACACTTATTTTTGGAATTCATGGTCAATAAACCTAATTCACATTAAATTATGAGTTAAAAAGAAATTATGAATTACCTAGTAGTTATGATCAGAGGAACGTATGTTGATGCATAATTACAGCCTGTTTCGTGTATGGAACTATCCATGTTATTTTTGGGCAATTTAGTCGCAATAAACCCAGATTTTGATACTTTAGAAACTTTGAAAACGAGGCAAATTTGGCCCGAGGACAACACAAGGGTTAAAAATCACTTATGAACCAACTATGAAAACATGAGATCACTCCTTCATCTATGGCAAACAGACGTCGTTGAAGAGATTTGTTCATAAAAACTTTATGACCTCCTTAAAACAATTAGCAAGATGTGTAAATAAGATTCACGTACGGTACTACCCGTTTTATAATTATTTTCACCTGTCTTGTGATTGGTTAGCCCCTCCTCCCACTGTAGTCCTGCACTATTCGGAAATGACGACTGAAACGGGGATTGGGTAACGTACGCCCTGCCTACCAGCGTATACACACACACACACACACACGCACGCACACACACACACCTCACATCTCGTAAATACATTTTCTTCCTTGTAGAAGCAGCCAAAGCTGTGTTTCTGTGTAGTGAGTTCCAGCAGTTTGCAGAGGGCTGTTTAAGTGAACGCAATGGGGAAAATAGAGTGGGCGATGTGGGCCAATGAGCAGGCTCTGGCTTCAGGACTCAGTGAGTACAAAAACATTTTCTAGAGATAAAAAAAAAAAAAAACTACATTTACTGAGGTTCATAGAGATTTTACAGGAAATTGTGTTTTTTTAGCTACCTTTACTAGTTTTTTTTTTTATGCTACATATTTATTTTTGATTCATTTATTTTTACAGAATTATAACATTAGCTCAATCAACTGTAAAGTCATGCCTGTTTTAAATAGAAATTAAACCGCATTTCAGAGCCAAGATGATGTACAATTTAACAATGGTCTGTCTTATTGAGTGAAATCATAAAAAAAATGTATGTTGTTTGTTAATAGTTTTAATGTTATCTTCCTTCTTTCAGTTCTCCTTACTGGAGGCATTGTGGGGGTGGCTGGACAGTTCAGAGGCTGGCCATTTGCTGCTTATGCTGTGTATCCTATCATACTTTTTATGCATAAACCAGAACAAGAAGTGACACTCAAGTTGTCTCTTTGTGTAAATGTTCACTATCCAGTTCCCAGAGTCACACTTCAAAAGATCTACTATCAATAATGTGACATTTCTTCGGAAGTCCGTGCAAAAGGAAATTTTAAACTATATGCTTTGCTGCTGTTTTTCAACCTTTATATGACAGCCTTTTAGTATAATTGCATGATGTGTAAGAATTCATAACTCAAAAGCCTAAAAGTAAAAATGTGATATAGGGAGTTGAGTAAATTAAAGCCAGTACCGGCATTTACTTTTGCCAAGTTAACTTTCAAACCTGGCCTACTATTCTATTTAACCAATATATAATTCTCAAATGTGTCTGCTTAGGGTATATCTGGATACATGAATCATTATAGTTTTTCATTAGTGATAACACAACATAGAAGTAGTTTTTTCATTTGATATTCTTAACCTATTCTGTGTATATTCTCTTTTATATTAGAAACAATCAGTCCATCATGTTCAATACCTACTGAACCTGCTCATGGTCACAGCTGTTCATTTAAACCAGCTTTTATGTCCTATCATAGTCATTATTTGGCTTAGTGAACCTTGTGAGATGAAACAGCCTTGACAGATAATTAGTGCTGCTGGGGTGTTTGTGTGTCTACTTGAGTACCCCAGAAGCAAGAGGGCCAAGGGCACAAGTGTAGAGAGAACGTAAGTGATGTAATTTTCATTAAATATTTTTTCATCAACATGTAGGCTGTACTTTATTGGGGTTCTGTGATGATTGTCAGTGAAACTTATTGCTCTCTCCTGTCTTTTGTTTTCCCTCAGGGGCCAGTACTGCTTCACCGTGTGTGTGAAATCCTTTGGGCCATTGACAAGGAACTATTATGTTAGAGCTTTTTTACATGCTGCGTGAGTTCATTATATCATTTTTGCTAGACAGCATTCCTCTCATTCAAAGTCAGTCCCTCCAACAGGAGACAAATGACTTGTCATTATAGCATTTGATCCTCACAATCCCTTTCTCTCTTTGGTAGAATCTGTGTACCTGGAGGTTTTATGCTCGCAACTGTCCTCGGGTGTGTCTGCCTCGGCATTGCTAGCCTCATCTACCTTGCAGTAAGTTGGCAGCTTTTACCACATGAAGTGGCCAGCTGACAGAAACAAGGAAATGGCAACAAGGAAGAGATTGTTTCATTACTGGTACCTCTGTTGAGACATGGCCCTGCACTTATGAAATCTGACTAGGGGTGTGCCTGAATTCTTCAACAGTACTAGATGTGGCAACCAATGTTTTAAAGCTTTCCAGGCTGCTCAGTGTATCTAATTATAAGTATGCTTAACTTAATCTTACTCTAGCCAACTATTACTAACTTGTATTCTTTGTCATTTTCTTGCTTTCTAGGCAGCTATCCGAGGTGAACACTGGGAGCCTGTTCTTCCACAGAAGGAGACGACTCGAAAGACGGACCCAGTCAGTGTGAGGAATCCTCCGGAGATGCCACCACCGAGACCCCCTCCTGAGGTGCGCAGGAAACGGGTAGACGACCTGGAGGGAGCAGCCTATGACAACCCCATCCCTGTTAGCGACAAATGAATAGTGAAGCTAGTGACTGGACTACATGTTGGGTCCACACCATACCTCAATCTGCAGAGAAATACTTTGAAAACAGAGAAAAATGTTTCTTAGAGAGAACTGAGAATTCAAAGGAAGACGGGTAAAGTGAATTTTACTTTTGAACAAAAAGACATGCCAGAGAAGATACAAAAGTTGTCAAATCAAAAGACTGTAGGTGATGTAGATACAAACCAATACCTTGTTTCTGTGCCAACCACCATACTGTATATTTTTTAAGCTGTGTTGCAACCACTATTGTGTTGCCATGCATAGGTCTTACAACATATTGTATTATACTTACACTATGTTCTTAACCCATGTATTAGTGTATTTCTTGAGGGCAACTGATCAAAATAATGTAGGACAACATAACACTGTTTGTGACGATTAAATTGACATATTACGTTTTTGCTGTATCAGGCTGATATTATGCATTTATTATATTGTGTCGGTACTTGGATGTCTTGTAAATAAAAACCCTTGAGCCCCCTGAATCATGATCTGTCCTGGGTTTGTACATTCAGATGTATTATTTTACACGTTTCCTTTGGATGGCTATTTTAAGTAATGACATTTGCAACTTCCCCCTTTCACAAACACACAGAATTTCAATACATCAGAATTTCCCTTTCTCATCTCAGGTGTTTCTTTGCTCTCATTATTTGTCACATTGCTGTCCTTTGTTGGCTTATGGTGGAAACAATGGGTGATTAATACATATAATACTATATATAATATATAGTAATATATATAATACAATACGTTTTCAGACAAGTTCAGTGTGTTTGTATCCTTTCTATTCTCATGTCTCCAGATTTTCTTGTTGTTGGTCACAGCTGACCTGCTGAGCAGCTGTAGTGTGGATACCACAGAGGTGCAGTGATACTTCCTCATTGTAGTTTGTGGGGCTGTGGCATGTGAGACACACCACCAATGTACAGCTTTAATTGAATTTACATTATTATTATTATTATTATTATTATTATTATTATTATATATGAATGCCTCTTATGCACTTCTAAGTAATATTACTGTAGTGTCGTGTAGTTTTGTGTTTTTTTAATGACTGTTAATCAACACAATAAGATGTAGTTTTCTAAATGATGTATATTTTCCAGCTTGTAGTGCTGAGCTCATAATAAAAAATGGAATTTAAGACGTGTCTGTCTTGTTCAGGCAGTTGTACTTAGGTTAATGCTGCCACCTTCTGCTGTATGAGAAAACTACACACACAGACTGAGTTGATTTGGAGCAATATGTGTTGCATTAGAGTTGTAGGCAAAGTGAGGCAAAACAAGTTCATTCATACAGCATAATTCATACAGTGAGGCTGTTTCAAAGCACGTTTAACTTTAGAAGAAATTAAAAAAAATAGACTACAATACAAATTTCAATGATAAAAGCTCAAAGTGCATCAACGAAATGCCTATTTAGAAAGACTTAAAAATACGAAAGAGAAGGGAAATTATAACGTTCTCAGAACTTAAGTAAGTGACAACCACCAACTAAAAGGCAATTACAGTTCCTATATGCTAGGACTGTATGAGTATGAATACTACTGTCTTTATGGTTTTACTTATACTGTGCTTCCTATTATTATTTGCTTGTGATATTTGACACGTTTTATCTGATTGTGCCAATTGTTTACATAATATGTCTTTGTATGTATCAATTGCTGGCATTGTGTATTTCCTACTATGCACCTTGATTATCAAACTTCTTAGCTCTTCATCCAGGTACTCTGTTTAACTGCGTTATGTAGGCTATCAATTGCCTTCTCCTGTTCTTATTTTGCATATTGTCTGTTTAATTGTTATTTTAATGGATAATTTCATATTTGGCCCTAGAGAAAATAGTTGAAAATTAGACCTTTGGCTAACATTGGCACAACACAGTACAGGTACTGGTACAGTGTTGCTGGATTGAACCCTTTAAAAATACAAATACGCTCCATAAAATGAATGAATGCTCATTGATGCAATTTCCCAACCAGGGAAAAAAACAGATAACCCAAGTTCTTATAGACCAATTGCATTGACCTCTGTTTTATGTAAGATTATGGAGCGCATGATAACAGATAGACTTGTGGATAAACTGGAGAAAAGTGGATATTTTGTGGAATATCAGAGTGGATTTAGGCAGGGGCAGTCAACAATGGATGCTGTTTTAGATTTAGATACTGACATTAAAAAAGCCATTGCAAATAAAGAAGCCGTTGTTGCAGTGTTTTTGGACATTGAAAAAGCTTATGATATGCTTTGGAAGGAGGGATTGCTCATTGCACTTCATGATGCGGGAATCAGAGGAAGAATGTTTAATTGGATAAAGAATTTTTTAAGTAATAGGATAATTCAGGTAAGGGTGGGAAGTGAATTATCAGAGGAGGTTGGGATAGAGAATGTAACCCCTCAAGGTAGCGTTATAAGTCCGGTTCTTTTTAATATACTAGTTAATGGTATGTTTAGCAGAGTGGGGAAAGAATTTCGGTTTTCATTGTTTGCAGATGATGGGGCCCTCCGGAAACGAGGGAGGAACCTTTCCTATATTTTTGGTCAAACTCAAACTGCTTTGGAGAGGGTATCTGAATGGGCTAATGATTGGGGTTTTAAAATATCAATAGAAAAAACAAAATACATGGTATTTGGACAAGAAGAAAATGCCAACACGGCTGTTACAAATATATAATACAACTATTGAAAGAGTTAAAAATTTTAAATTTTTGGGGATGTGGTTAGATGAAAGACTGACATGGAGGAAACATATTGAGATGGTTTCGTCTAAATGTGGGAAAATAATTAATGTTCTAAGGTGTGTGGCTGGGTCTGATTGGGGGGCTGAAAGTGATTCTATGATGATGATATACAGAGCAATGATAAGATCAACTATTGATTATGGTTGTATGGTATATGGGTCAGCAGCCCCTTCAGTGATTAGTCAACTTGATATAGTCCAAGCAAAAGCCCTTAGAGTGTGTAGTGGGGCGTTTCATACAACTCCAATACCGGCGCTATTAATAGAAACAGGGGAGATGCCGTTAGATATAAGAAGACGTAAACTGGGGTTGAAGTATTTAATGAAACTAAAAGGACAGACTGGGAAATTACCAACAAAAAACCTGTTGAGTCAGCATTGGGAGTTTATGGGAACAGCAACATTGGTCAAAACAAACTTTACAGAAACACTTAAATCTATGGCAGATGAAATTGGTATTGTGAATTTGAATGTGTGTCCACCAATATGTCGTTCAGATGTACCTTTGTGGTTGATTCCAGATCCCATTGTTGATTTATATTTTTTGAAAACAAGTAAAAGAAAGATGTCAGAGGGGGTAGTGGAGGAGATAAAAGCCCGTCAGTGTCAAATGTGGGGAGGCTACCTACAAATTTATACTGACGGGTCGAAGGATCCTGAGAGCGGTAAAGTGGCTTTTGGTATTAGTATACCTGAAATAGGTTATAAAAAAGGCTGTAGGATTCCAGATCACTTATCAGTATTTACTGCAGAGTTGGTGGCAGTTCTATGGGCAGTAAGGTGGGTTGAAGATAACAAACAGGAACATTCTGTCATATGTAGTGATTCAGCTGCATCCCTAATTACAATTAAAGGTACCAAATCTAAGTCCAGACCTGATTTGCTTGTTGAAATTATGCAAGTGTTGTATAGAATTCATAAAGCAGGGTATGAGGTGAGATTACGCAGAAATAATTAATAGGTCAGTAAAAGAAATGTGGCAAAATTTATGGGATTGTGAAAGGAAGGGGAGAACTTATTACTCAGTACAAAGAATGGTAGAGAAAGAAAGATGTGCTTATAGATGTAAGAGAAGAGATGCAGTAGTTTTATCCAGATTGAGGCTTGGGCATTGTGGGCTGAGGAGTGGGCTGGCTCTGATTAGTAAACATCCTGATGGAAAGTGTGAATGTGGAGACAAGGAAACAGTGAAGCATGTATTAGTGCAGTGAAGGAAGTACTCTCGTCAGAGGAAGAAACTGCTCAGAGAACTGGGTGCAACTGGAGAAATTGTTTTTACTTTATGCACTTTATTGAATTTGGACAGTTGGAACAAATTGAAGAAACTGATGGAGTACTTGCGACGTATTGGAGTATATAAAAATATATAGATAATTACTTTTAATCAAGTTGTGAATAGCGATTAGTTAACAGCGGAGGGCAGCAATACGCCATAGATGCGTCTAGTCTGCCGGAAATCAAAAGAAGAAGAAGAAGATGCAATTTCCCATCTATCCTTTGGAGGGCTGAGACAAAACCTGAAGCGTTGAAACATTTAGAAGAAGAAGAAAAACAAGCCAATGGAATTGATTCCTTGTTGGTTTGCTGTGTCTGTCAGCTAACTAAAAACTACTTTAATCGCAAATATTGTCGTGTATGTGTCCCATGAACAGTGGACAATGTCTACCCGTGCCCTACGAAGGCTCAAAGGAAAACAGCGGGGTCAGGAGGCCTTGGACCTCGGGGATCTAACTTTGGGTGACAGCCCGGAGGAGCAGGCTGCGGGTGAAGAGGAGCAGCTGGACACGGCTAATAGCAAAGCCAGCAGCCGAAAGGCAAAGAAAAACAAGGCTCCGAAAAACGTCGGCAACATTTATGAATTGGTAAGGTGACGGTGTAATTCCCCAAACTAACTAGCTAGCTAACTTACATGTTACTTTTAACATAACGTTACGTCTTTCTTCCGGCAGATGATATCAGCGAGCTCTCTGTTGATAAACCTGGCTAACAAGAAGCTAGCCGTGTATAGTTAACGTTAGCTCGTTTCTCTGCTTATTTAACTAAACTAGATACATTAAGGTTAAAGTTAGCTAGCAAGCTGTCTATCGCTTCAGAAAATCACTGGGAAGTAGTCTACAGCACCAACCTGAAGAAAACGCTGACAAAAGAGGTCCAGCGTAGGCTACTGTACAGTGCAACAGCATGTTTACTAACGTTAGCCTTTAAATTGTATTCTTATACTGTAAGTGACACAAAATGGAGACATAGAACGTTAGCTAAAAATCTGCACAGGATGCAACTTGTCTGTCCTCTCTTTTTTGGTAAATACAAGTATCTATCTATTAATTTTTGTCAAATGTTGGACAGATGAAAATGTTCAAAACTAATAAAGTAAAATTGATTGTGGATTCGTACAAGCCTTGCCTTTGATCAAGCTAATATCAATATGTAGTGACACTTGAATTGAAAGTACGTAGAAAGAGTTATTCTCATTAAAATTAACTATGAAAAAGAAACTTAGACAATTGATTTGAGCAGTCATGAAACGATATGTGCTTAGTGTTATCACTGTAAATCTAGACATCACCTCGTTATTATATCAAGCTGAGATCTACTTTACATTAACTTTTTAAAAATCATAATGCATGACTGAATGCATTGATGACGTTTTTTACTGTGTAAAATCAAATGATCAATTATGCAGGTTAATATTAATAGTTGTAACAACAGTAAGCTCATTTAATGTGTGAGCTGTTTACATCAAGACCTATTAAATCTGTACCCTAATCTTACTATTTATTCACGCCGCAAACCATCCACAAGCTATGGTTCACAACATTGAGTATGTATTTCCTTTTTCTTGTCATCTTGAACACACGGATCTTGTCCATGATTTCAGGAAGAGATGATGTTGTCTTGATGTTGAAGTCTGTTGCGATGTTCCATCTAGCTATGGGGTTTTTACTCACTTTTAGCACTGCTTTACCCAACACACTCTCTTGCCAATGTCACCTTTTTACTAGATTGGTGATGCAGACAACGAGGCAGAGAACATCTCACCTGATGAAGAGGCAGAGAAACCAGATGGAAATAAAACAAGTGGCACGGAAAAGATTGATAACCCAGGCATTAAGAAACCAGATCAAAAGCAAGAGGATGTGTCTACAAAGGTAAAGGTGAAGCAATGTGAGAAGGATGTCTTTCTGTGATTCTCTGATTTGACTCTCTGATTCTTCTGATCTAAATTTGCTTATATTACACTGTCATCTCTCTTTAACAGCCTTTATCTGGAGACAGAGTTAAAAAGAAGAAGAAAAAGAAGAAGACAAAGGTGATACTAGAAGGTGGTCAGGTAAATTTGTTGAAAAGGGATTCTGTAACTGCTCTGGTAAGACATTAAATACAATAAATGATAACCCGCACTATATTCTTAGAATGACTGACCACTTTATTAATATCATTCATTACATGTAATAAAAATCATTTTACTGATAATAACACTCTTGCAATCAATCTTAAGATCCAGAAACTACACACACAATATACAGACTGTAGCGTCTTTTGGGAAGTGAACAACACATTTTAAATGATTTTCAGGAGGCTGTACCAGATGATAACATTGATTTATTGCTGGAGAACCTGGAGCAGACCAATGGTCTGAGTTTGCAAAATGAGGATTGCGGAGGCTCTGACAGAAGATCTGTGCTACATGTGGAGCACAGGTGAGGAGCCCAACATCTTTCATGTACACAAAATAGATAGATTCAGATCAGATATCTTGGTCAGTGGTCAGTTCAGTAGCCTCACGTACTATCACTATAATATACATGTCTGTGTAATTCCTAATTGCCACCATGTGGTGGCGCTTGGCTCACACAAGAAAAGCCAACTATTTGGAGACTGTCTGTCTCAGGAGATGCACTGCATTGAATCAACACAGAATTACAAAAGGTTAAAACTTGAAATATGTTAAACATCTGGCCACACAACGAGTGATGTTAGAGCAGATTATTTCAATTAGCTACCAAAGGCAAATTACCTGTGTTGATAGCAAAGCATGTGATGTCATGTGCGTGGCTGTTTTCGAGTTTGCTCACCTGTTGCTAAGCATGACGCCCCAAATTAAATGTGCAAACTCTGCACAGCCATTATGTCATTGATGGATTGTCCATAATAAAATATATATATATATATATTATAACCTCCACGGAAACCTTATTTGCCACAATTTTTGTTCATTGGCAGAAGATACCGTTGAAATGTAAAAGTTGACTTTGCTAACCTTAAAACAGGCAGAATATTCTGCACACTGACAATCACAAATGATGAGTCTTGGATTGGGTGTCCCACTGGTATGATTAGTTAGCTAATATTGCCTTCCATATGTTAACTATTTGTTTAGTTTGTTGGTTGATGGTTACCAGTCAACATGTCAACGTTGCCTCATTCTTAATGTGACAACTATTTTAAATCACTACTGTGACTGGTTGCCTATATTCCTTTTTAGATTTCAATTCCAACCTTAGTAATGAAGTTAGATTTTTTTACTGAGTTGTCCATGTTTATATAGCCTGCATGAAACAACACAGTAAAAACACGGGAAGTATCTAAGATGCACTTTTAGTAGTCCGTCTTTGGGACATTGTAGTTTCACCACGGTAGACCCACATCAATAACATCCACCGTTGCATAATTACATTGACCTCAATGTTGACCTCATGATGTTTTACATCGAGGTCAAGAAAAATATTTAGGAAAAGGCACAGGACGTAGTTTTTTTTTTTTTGACTATTCGACCGCAGCCCCAGACTGACGCATCTAAAATATCTAAATCAAACAGCCCCTATGTATCCCTTGGAATGTGTTTCCTCAGCCGGCCCACTTTGTCATTTAGCCTGTAAAGATCTGAATGTCCTTTTCTGTGTCAATACATTAGGAACCTCAACCCAGAGACGGAGCTGAAGAGATATTTTGGGGCTCGAGCTGTTCAGGGGGATCAAAGGTAAAAAGAAAAGTGAAAACGTTTTGAGATTGTTAGGATTAAAATGGCCCACGTCGTCTGTATATATGCAGTATATTCTCGTGCTCAATTTAATGTTTTTATTTTTTATTTTTTTTGACAGACCTCGACAGAGAAACAGACAGTATCACCGTAGCACCTGGATGACCAGTCCTAAAGACAGCTGGCCTCGCTTCAGCCGCCCAGGTAGGCTTTTCCTCACGGTCAGCTTTTTTAAATGTATCATTTCAGGCTGAAACTGACTGTTGACATTGTAATGACTGTCCTCTTTGTTGATATAATGAGCTTTTGCACAAAACAGTAAAATAATACAATACATAATGTAATATTAGCTACTTTGACCCCACTTGACTCCTGTTTTTCTCTTAATATATGTTGTTTAAAATTGAAAACACTATTGGCGTCATGGTGGCTAAGTGGTTTTAAGATTCATACACCAAAACACAAACGCATATGAAACATTTATATACCTCCGCGCCAGCGCCAGTTATCCGTCTGTCCCATTCTCGTGAATGTGATATCTCAGGAAGGCTGTGAGGGAATTTCTTCAAACTTGGCACAAACTCAAAGATGGACTGATTAGAATTTTGTGGTCAAAGGTCTAGGTCAGTTTGACCTAACAAAACACGTCTAATAGGACAAAATTGTCCTATTGGGTATATAAAATGACATTTTCTATACCCAAAAGTTCAAAGGTCAACTTCACTCTGACACAATGTTCCGCCATAATGCTTTTCTGGGCATTTTTTTAACACCATAACTCAGGAACAGAAGAGGAGATTGTGACCATATTTCACATTTGATCGGATACTGAATTGGTGTCACTAGTCTTGAAACTATGGTAACTGTACAGATCTTCTGTGCTGCCGTGTTAAAGATGTGCATGAAGCATCCACGTTTTAGAATTTGCAGCTTCTTTGCAGCGTCATCCATATTTGAAGCATTGTTGTCATTGCTACGACTTTGTGTTCCTTCAGAATTGGCCCTTTCATGAATCATTTCTATGACGTGAACAATGCAAGGAATTTGGGTTCTGTTTCTCTAAATGAAATTGCACTCTAATAGACAAAGCAGAATAAGAACAACAAAGCTTAACAAAGTCAAGTCAAATCAATTTTATTTATATATCACAAATCAAAAATTTGCCACAAATGGCTTTACAATCTGTTCAGCAAACCACATCCTCTATCCTTAGACCCTCGACTCAGATGAGGAACAGCTCACAGGCTTTGATCTTGTCCCTCCTTGTGTCTGCAACGATCTGCCAATCTGTAACAGCTTATTGTAGGGAAGGTGAGAAGCGTTATCCAAGATGGCTTTGTCCTCCTCTCTGCCACTGCCTCCACACGGTCCTGTTCCAACCTGATCACCCAGCTGGCCTTCCTTGACAGCTTGTTGAGGCTGCTGACCTCCAAGCATTGATGCCACCAACCTTGGCACACCAAGAAGAAGAACAGAGCACTGGCTACTACAGACTGATGGAAGATCTGCAGTACAGTTGCATTTCTGTTGAATCTCCTCAACAATAACACTCTGTCCCATCCTAAAGAGGGCTTCAGTGTTGTAAGTCCAGTCCAGTTTTTAATTAATTTGGACCCCAAGATACTTGTATGAGTCCACCCTCTTCGCTTCCTTTCCCTGGAAGATGACCAGCACAGATTCCAGTTCCTCTTGCTCATTGATTTAGCTGATAATGAGCTTCAGGTGATTGTCATTGCACCATGTGAGGAAGCTCTCTATCAGTCCTCTGTACTCCTCTGGAAAAAAATTGTCTAAGTAAAGACAGCATGTTTTCACTGGAAATGATTCACTGGAATCATATAGTGATAACTTCCATTTAACCGAAAAATACACAATGAAATTATTTTAAAGTCTTCACTTCATATATAATATGAGTCATGGACAGACATGGATGTAAACGGCAACTTGACTGGTTGGCGGAGGCATACAACCACAAAGCAGTAGTTCTTCTTACACTATGATATCAATTGCACAAGCTCCATTTGTTATGTACTCTTGCTTATTCAATTAGTGTGAATTAAATATATCTTCACCATTTACCACACTGTTGTGTCTTCCTTTATGTGTTGTTCTTAACTCGCTTTGATGTCTCCATAGGAATCTCAATGACCTTACTGCAGTCAAAGGATGGCATTCAGTTCTTCACCTTTGAGCATGGTCGGGACTACCAACAAGTACAGTTCAAGTTCCTGGATGCTGTCGAGTCCATGGATCCCAACAACATTGTGGTAAAAAAGTTAATTTCTACTGTGCAGTGGCAAGAATGGTCACGTAACATTGCATAGACAATGTTATCTATTATAGCCTTTTTAACCATTGAAGTGGCATGAAACAATTCTTTTGAATCATCAACTGACAACTGCAATTAAAATAACCTCAGTCTAAGTCATATAAGACTGTGTACCTAAAACCATAGGAGAGAAGTCAGCGATAGTGTAACCAGATGCATTTTTAATAAATTTGGACTCATGTCTTGTAATCAAACTTCTCCTGTTGAAAGCATTTTCTCTCTGCAGACTTTATGTCTCACTCTGTCTATCTCTGTCAATTTGACCATTGTCTCTTCACTTTTTCTGTTCAGGCATTACTACAACTCAACCCCTACCACATTGATTCCTTGCTGCAGCTCTCTGATGTCTGCCGCATACAGGAGGATCAGGAGATGGCCAGGGACCTCATCGGTGAGGATCATAGGCTCCTTCTGTAAATCACATCAACTCTAAACCAAAGACTGTAAATTTATTTAGGGTCCAGCAATGACCCATACTGATGCTATTTGTTGTATTAATTGCATGGCGATGATTTCTTCCTATATATTCTTAAGCTATTGGCAAATAGTAAACCTAGACCAAGTTGTTCCTGGCTCAAGAAGAGCTCCTTCCGTTCCAATTTCATCAATTTTATCAACTCTAGATTTTGGAATGTGTTAGTTTCATCAGTGTATTGCTAGAGCATGGTGTTAACTTATAAAAATGACTCAAGATGTTGATATGAGATGCAAAAAGGGCTGTAGTTAAATTACTGATGATTCCTAATTTTTTATCAGATTATCAAGCTTAATAATTATGGTTACGTTAGGGCTCAGCATGATTGTGCTTTTGGAAGATGTAAACCAACCAGACAGCCAGAATTTTAGAATTCTATGAATCAGTAGTTTGAATCACGATTATAATATGAATCGATTTTTTTTTTGCACCCCCCCCTACTGTTTTCTGTTCATTGTGCCCAGTTTTCTGATGCTTCAGTGACATTTTTTGTTGTGGATATAAAGAAATTATGATTTATTTTCAGAGCGGGCCATGTACAGCTTTGAGTGTGCCTTTCATCCTTTATTCAGTCTGACCTCGGGTACCAGCAGACTTGATTATCTGCGACCAGAGAACAGGTTGGTCATTTTTTTTCCCTCTTTTTTTGCTTTTGTTAGACAACTTGCTTTTGTGAGACAACTCTAGATTATTGTTTGTAACTTAAATTGTGTTTGAAGGACTCAGCCCTTCAATGATTTAGTCATCTCTGTTTGCAGGGCATTTTATCTGGCTCTTTATAAGCACATGATGTTCCTGGAGAAGAGAGGCTGCCCACGGACGGCTCTGGAGTACTGCAAGCTGATCCTGAGGTACAAGAGGAAAAGCTCGAGCACTGGGAAAGACCAGCTATAGAGTTAAAGGGAAACTGAGAGATACATAAAAACCCCACACACCTCTCCATGGTGTCTTTATGACTAACTCATCTACTCTGTTTCCATTATCTCTGAACACCACTCTATTCCTAGTTGTGTCTGTAGGTTCTGTATTGACATACATTGACTAGTATTGCATATTATCACATGCTAGCTAAACAAAAAGAACTCTTCTTTCCCTAAATAAAGTAACCACCAACAGCAGTCATCAGACTTGGAACATAGTCTTCTAAGACTGTTAACTTAACAATTAGGTTTGTATTCTGACAGTGGTTATTCTTTTTAGGCACAGGGGGAAGTCCAAAAGTAACTTTTTGTTTGTTTTGTAACATAGTTATGTGTTCTATTCCATGATTCCGAGTGTGACTACATATAACGATCAAGGATGTATACGGTGGTAAACAATTGAACATGTGTTTCAGACAAGACCTTCCAAATTCCTTATGTGATATTTTATTGATGACGAGATGTTCTTTAAATACATTGAATGCTTTCCACCATTTAATAAACTATAACAGGGATATAGTGAAATACAGGCTAATGCTAGATAAAACACTGATAAAATCCCAAAGCAATATAAATGTTAAAATCTCATTACATAACATAGAACCTTCCGTATCCCGATCACTTCCGTTAGGCTTTATAGGGCTGTTCCCTGGCACTGTTAACTACATAATGGTCAATTCTTATCTATGACTTTCTTCAAACTCTGGCTTCCTTACTTAATGACAGCTATGTTCTGGTCCTTTTGTAAAGCAACAGTGTGGGAATGAAGGATGACAGCTGTCCCTCTCTTACCAGCAGTGAATAAATCACTGTTGGCTTAAAATGGCAATATGATGGATAACAAAATCTGTTTGAAGAACGGTCTCACATATATGATGTGATTTACACTGTCAATCTTGTGTTTTAGAGAAAATAAACAATACTTGGGGGTATTAAATGCATCATGGTGGATTTTGAAGGAAACCAGAAAAAATAACTTATTACACTATCATTGCAAGTAGCAATTTGTGCACAGAGGAGCCACTCCATTGTTACTTAAGCTCAAGCTTCAAAATTGACTCTGAAAGCAAATAGCAGAGCAGTGGGATTTTTGATGCTATCTGGTTTCTGATGTCCTATTTATTCTTTTATGTGAAGGTGGAGTCTAACAAAAAGTGTATTGGATTAGAATAGCAAATTCAGCAATTATCTCCTCAAGGTCTGCTCGCTGTCAGTTCTGTTTGTGCGCTAAAAAAAATCTGGTGTTCATTCACAGCCCTGGCTCTGTAAATGGGAAACGAACAAAGTGGCACAGACCAAGCTGCACAGCACTATTCCATTGTGCTCGTGCACATGACACGGGAAAGGCCATGGATGTGTAAGAGAAAGGCAGTGGGAGCGAGAGGGACAGTAAATCTGGCACATGCTAACATGCTGAAGGAGCTGTTACAGGAGGGGTGTATTTGTTTGGGTGTTGAGTTCAAATATCAACAATCTTTTTACAGAATCGCAGACTCCACCTTTTTATTTTTATTTTTTAAGGACAGAACAGTGTGTCACACGGGTTCTTTTTAATGTTACACCCTGGAGTGTGGGATGAGAGTTTTAATTGTATTTGGTTTCAGATATGCCTTTGGTTCAAGTGTCTGTAGTATTCATTTGCTTCTGTTCTTGTTTGCCACTCTTTTAATTAGTTTGGACCCAGACTCTGACCCACTTTGCATGCTCCTGCTCATCGATTTCCTGACACTGCGCTCCAGAGAGTACCAGTCTCTCCTCCAGTTACATCAGGACTGGGAGGTAAAGTGTGCTTGTGTGTGCTTGTGTGTGCGTGTGCGCGTGCGTGCGTGCGTGTGTGTGTGTGTTCCAGTCTTAACGTTTCAGTCTGATACAGAAATAGTTTGTTTTTGTTGCAGGAACACAGAAATCTTTCTCAGCTGCCAAACTTTGCATTCTCCACTGCACTCTGCCATTTCCATCTCAGTCAGCAGGAAGATGTAGACCCTGAAGAAAGTGACAAAGAAAGACACAAAGCTGACCAGTTGCTGCAGAATGCTCTCATCATGTTCCCCGGAGGTTAGACTCTTAGAAATGAACCGCTTCCAGTCTATGAATATTTAGACATGATTGCCTTTCAGTCACTTCTTCTTCTTCTGTTTATGGCATGACTAAAAAGATACTACTGTGGTGCTCATAAGTTTATGAACCCATGCTAAAGTTGACTAAAAAGAGGAATAAAAAAATCATCTTTTGGAAATTGATCTTAATGCCTTAATTTAAAAAAAAAAATGGAAAAAATCCAACCTTTAAGGGCACCAATTTTCTTTGTGAATGAAAAATGTATCATAAATAAATGTTCTTTCTTAAAATACAGGAGGCATAAGTATACACACCCCTATGTTAAATTCACATAGAGGCATGCAGATTTTAGTTTTTAAAGGCCAGTTATTTCATGGATCCAGGATACTATGCATCCTGATAAAGTTCCCTTGGCCTTTGGAATTAAACTAGCCCCACATCATCACATACCCTTCACCATACCTAGAGATTGACATGGGGTACTTTCCATAAGATCAGCTCTCAATGCAAATCAAACCAGCTATTAGGCTAACTGAAATAAAACCATGCCAATCTCTAGGTATGGTGAAGGGTATGTGATGATGTGGGGCTATTTTAATTCCAAAGGCCAAGGGAACTTTATCAGGATGCATAGTATCCTGGATCCATGAAATAACTGTCCTTTAAAAATAAAAATGTGCCTGCCTCTATGGGAATTTAACATAGGGGTGTACTTAATTATGCCCCCTGTATTTTAAGGAAGAACATTTATTTATTTACAATACATTATTCATTCACAAAGAAATTGGTGTCCTTAAAGAGAGGGAGTAAGAGCAGCGGTGCCAAGAGAATTAAACAAAACGTATTTGTATACGTTTAACGTTCTAATGCTGGGTTTTAACAGGGAGTTTTGCCTGTAAAACTCTGCTACCGCTCTGCAAAAGGCAGACTAGTGAACATCCGGGCAACCACTAGAAATGAATTGAACGAGCGGTTGAAGCTGCCTGTTAAGATCCTAGTTTTATACAGTCTATGGTGAAAACCCACCATAAAGCACAGTTAGACAAAATTTAAGTTGTTGTTTTTTCAAAGTGTGCGGCGACCTGTGATGACTGCCCCACTGTCATTTCCAACCAATTACATAATTTGTCCCGCCCCGGCTGGTAGTGACCCAGGTCATGCGTAATTTACAATGAAATCAAGCTTAGTCTACCCTGATCAAACCCACCTCATTACCTGGGTCGCGAAGCCGAGTAGATCAAGGAAGGTTACCCCATTCAAACACACAGTCGACCTGGGTATAACCCTGATTGAGCCATTGGTGTGAAAGGGGTATAAAATAGTAGGGATTACTTGCCATTTACATCAAGGATGTTGTAAATATGTACTTTCACCTACTTAATGTTGCTGTAAATGTGTTTCCTGCAGTCTTGATTCCTCTACTGGATCTCTGTACTGTGCAGCCAGATCCCACTGTCACCTCACATGCCTTCTTTGGCCCAAAGAGCCAGATAGGGTAATGCATGCTCCCTTTGTTTTTTGAAGTTTTGCAATGAATCAATTTCAGTGTATCAATTTAACCACATTAATTTATTTGTAGCATTCAACCAATGTTTTATATTATTCCTATAAATCTTTTCATGTCCTTTATTTTTTATCCCTATTTTGTATCCACTTTGCTTTTCCGTTATGTTTCTGTTACCCTAACTTTAAAAAACCTATCCTACCCTCTCTGTCTCTAGGCAGCCCCCAGCCCTGGCTGAACTGACTGCTCTGTATGTGGGGAGAACTCATACCCTGTGGAGGGAGGCAGCAGTAATGCTGTGGTTGGAAGAGTCTGTGAAAGAGGTGCTGCGTCGAGTTGATGCCAAAGACCCACTGGTGGAGGACTGCCAAAACAAGTAAGATCTCAATGAGCCGCTCTGCTGCCACATTTCTGTGCAATTATGTTCCATATGTTAGCATAACTTCATCACTCTGTTTTAGGAGAAAGCAAAGGTACCAGAGTGCACCAAGGAACATCCATCGTCACGTCCTCCTCTCTGAGATCAAAGAAGCCACATCAAGTCTGCCTCTGGTAAGAAATGATCAGCAACCACACTTAAACACAATTCACTTTATGCACAATGTCCTCAGTCCACTCACCAACAGATGATAGAGGTGTGATGGGCATCAAAAGGATCACAATCTTATTAATTTTCTTATGCACTTTTAGGTTTTCCAAATATCCTAAAAAGCCAGATATTTTTAATGAATACATAATCGCATTACAAGAAACACGTGGCCTCCTTGACTGGAAAATTCTACCACAGCCGAGATATTAACACACAGACCAGACAGTTATACAAGAAGCATATAATCTGTGCTATGCATAAGATCCTCACAAAGACTCCAATGAGGGTCTTGATGTGTAATTGTCGGGATAACAAAGATGATAAAATTAGGCTCCATAACTTGGTTCCACACCTGGCTTTTAGGTAGTACAATAGTATCAATAGAATGCTGATCACCTCTTTAAGTATTCATGTATCTCTGAACTCATGCATCCCTGAGGAGGTGAATCTGATCTTGTGTATTTGTTTGATACCCTCAGGAGGTGACCAGTCAGCCTGTGATGGGCTTTGACCCTCTACCCCCACTGGACTCAGTGATGTCGTACACCCGACCAGAGAGGTAATGGAGGAGCCATACAGCTGTGCACATGAAATACCATTGTACAGTCAAAGAGGACTCACATATTGTGCTTTACAAACAAACAGGCTTTTATATCCTCAATTTGCTTTTACACTATAATAAGACTTCTGTGTGTTTTTGTGTACATATAGGCAGCACGTTGGTGCAACCAATGAGAGTACGTTGTCACTGTTTTTCCGGTCTTTGCTGCCAAACTTCAACTTTCAGGTGAGTTGCACAGATCAGGCAAAATAGCTCTGGCAGGAAATAGGTCTGGGAAAATTGATTGATCAGGAATTGTACAGTGCATGGGGCAAAAAAAAAACAAATTGGTTGTCTTCCATGAAAAAAAAAAAAGGGCAAAACACCTAAAAACTGAATTCACGTATGTTATTTATATTATGCTTCTTAGCATCTTAGTTATAATTTGTGAATTTCAGCAAGTTCCTCCTCAACCTAACTGTAGTGATGTCATCTAAAGACGAATACTGGTGCTGCTGCATTGAGGTACAATAAAAACTTCTGTAAACCCATGGTGTGGATGTGGGCACATCATATGATTAATAGCTGTAAGCACTATATTCAAATAAAACTGATATGTAACAACTTGTATAAGCTCCCAGTCAGTGAATGATTCACTATGAACTGACCTGCTCCAAAGCACCGTAACTGATGAAATGAGAAATGTACTTCAGGTCCTTTTAAAAAAACTTTTTCATTGAGTTTACTTTTCAAAATTATTGAATGAGCACAGTGTTGATTGTGTTCATGGTTGGGGTTTCTATTTAACGATTACTAAAATAACACACTGTGCTAATTAATAGCAGGAACCTCCAGGGCTGGTGGAAACATAAACTGGTAAAAGTTCTTGGAAAAGATCTTATCACACATGCTTGAATGATGGAATATTTCCCCCAAAGACTCCTGGGTTACCCTAAGGGGATGACAACTGCAAAAGATGAAAGAAGGCTTATGACCATGTGACTGTTAATTCTGTCCACCATTTCCCAGTGCCACTGAAGAACAAAACAATAACAACATTCATGAAGTGCAAAGTTGTTTGGGCCTTGGCTTTGCTGTCTCTTTTCCTAATAGTGATTTTTTTTTTTTATTTATTAGAGCCCGACCGATATATCGGCGGGCCGATATTATCGGCCGATATTAGGCAGGTATCGGTATCGACATCTATAATGGCCGATAAATTAATATTTAAAAAATGAAATAAAAATGGACGAAACACCCTTCAACCATGTTATGAGTGTTGGCGTTGCATCGTTTGCCCACCAGAGGGCGCTCTACAACGTCCCTGTTGGCAGCACTCATGTTTAACCCTTTAAGTTTCATATCTTAAGTTTGTATTTTTATACATGTTATTTATCAGAACTTTAATATATTTTGATGTTCTGTTGTGACAATAAAACAAACAAGTTTATTTTTAAACTGTATTATCATATTATTTTAGTGAGGCCTTATAAATAACTACAAATAGCTAATGTTAGGGAAATCTGTTTACCTTATGTTTTTTTACGCGTTTCTGGATTATTATTTTTTAATATACATTGGCCGATATATCGGAATATCAGATTTTTAAATCACCAAATATTTGTATCTATATCGGCCTTAAAAATCCTTTATCGGTCAGGCTCTATTATTTATTATTTAATTTATAGAGCCAAGTCAGGTTTACTTCCCCATAATTATTGTGGGACATTTTCTCAATCTTGAATGTTACCTGTATTTTTAGGAACAACATCCATTGAATAATGTTAGTTAAGCACATTCCATTTTTCTGCTTACACTTGAACATCAAACCTTCAACCATTCCCACAATAGCTGGCCTTTATTGTGATGGCTGAATTTTGCTACGCTGTGCAGGTAGTACTGCAGCCTATATTTCAGTTGGAAATGTTTTAAAAAAGGAAATTGAGTGCAACAGACATTAGAATATGTGGCTCATCTGTGTCTTCCAGTTGCTACCCTTGTTTGACAGAATTTTGTGTTTGAGACTGCACATTTAAAAGAAAGAAGTGGATTATTTAAGATCTTTTTGTCAAAGATGTGGATGTTACTTTGAGGCTACCTAGACAGTCCAGTGGACTGGAAAAAAATGCCTCTTTTATTTTTTTATTTGTAGAAATCCACTCAGTTAACCAGAGTTATAATTAGGTTTTGAATTATTTTAAAGCAATATAATGGTAAATTTAAGATGGTGATTGCATAACTTAAACTGCTGCAATTCTTGAGACATCCTTATTGTCCTCAGCAACAAATGAGTGTTTGCTCTTTCTGCTTATTCACTCCACATCTTCAACACCACAACTTTGATGTTTAGGCATGAGGACTTGTGGGACATCCAAACACACACTTTGTAACTGATCTGCGTTTTTGTCTTATTTGCCAGGTTTCGGCCCCATAATAAATATTGTCACGCGGTATTTGACTTATCTGACTTTTCTAAAAAAAAAAAAAAAAAAAAAAGTGCCACCAATCTTTAGTAGATCATCACTGTTTCAGAGATGGAGAACTATGTAAATCTATGGTGTTTAACAGCATCAGCGGATGACTTTCTAAAATGTTCCAAGAGGAAAAGCCATTCAGGAGCTTGTGATTTCATCATATGTTCTCACAAAATTCAAGTCTCAGCACTGTATAATAACATGTATATAGATGTATATCAATATTGTAATGTGAGTAAATCGGTTTTTATACTGTATTTCGGCCTGAATGGTACAGTCTCGTGCACATGCATGAGCATGTGGGTGACATTTTTGCCAATTGTTTCACACTACTCTACTGATCCACGGGTGGCAGTAAGGGAAGAAGATGGCAAGCTAGTAAACATGGATCTACACAATGCACAATTCATGCATTTTATTTACTTTAAAAATCTGCTTTGCAAATGTTTTTATATGGAAGGAAACTCATTCAACACATTTGTAAGACCTCCAGGATGCAGACATTTTGTTTAGTCAAGCAACACTGAATGTTGTTGTGAAAGCCACTATGTGTAGCATTTGAAAATGTTTTGACCTCAGCTAAAAAAAAAAGTTGATAGCAATTTATTCGATGAATGGGCTGAAAGCAACAAATAGACTGAACCCATTTTCAACTGGGCTCCTTTCTATTTTTCTAAACCTCCTGTGATAACAAAATAAAGGTCTGTAATGGTCCATAAAATTGAATAGTGAATAATGTTAAGACTCAAAGGCTACTTTGTGCTGGGAAAGGACTTTGATGGTGCCAGACCAAGCACATTTGTGTGGTTTATGTCCAAGCAGGGCTAAAACAAGCGAGTATTAAAAGGTTTATGATAATTGAGTTGCAACATAAATGTTATTTAAAGAGTTATATGTTTAACTCATCATGGGTCTATCAGTCCACTGCCAGTGTCAAACCAACTGCAGCCACATTAAAATACATACATCAGGTACACCCACACATTGAACATCCTGTGGGTCAGCTATACATGCTTAAAGTTAACAGATGGGCCCGAGGCATGTTTCCATTAGGACAGTTCCATCCGTCGTGATCATGTTATCCACTTATGTAGAGGAAGAGATACAATATGGATAAAGGAAATTATGTTAAGACTAGGGAAGATACGCTGCCCTGTTCTTTTACTGAAATAGAGTTACATATCTGCAAGAAACAAAATGTTGTTATATAACACAACCCTAAATTATCCTGGTATTGTTCTGTTAATGTTGAATGTTTCATTGTGTTTCTAAAACCATTGTCAACGTACTTTAAATGGCATTGTTTGGTGTTAATAACTTACTAAATAAAATAGAAAAACCGTAGGACCAAATCCTTATGGTCTGACAGCTTTAGGTGTCTTTCAACACAATCTAAGTGCTTCCAGCGAGGTGAGACTTTGGAACCAGTAGTAACTATTGCAGGATTTTCTTAAAATACACTTTAATTAAAAATTATAAAATACAAGAAAAGTATTAGATATGTCAGTGCTTGCATTGTGATAGCCATGTCAGCAATTTACTGTCTATGAAGGTGACACAGTCAAGGATAGTTAAAGGGAGCAAATTATCAGTTTGAGAAATTGCCAAATGCTAACATCATGGGTACTTAGATTCTAGATAATTGTGTATGAACGGATGCCTCTTCTCTTAATAAGGGTGGACCGAGGCAGGAAGATGACATGGAAGTGGCTCGAGCCGGACAGGAGCTGAATCAGGAAGTGAATCGTCTGATGGTGGCAATGAGGGACATGCTAGCAAACATCAGGTTTCAAGAGCCACCGAGAGAGGACAACCCCTACAGAGATGAGGAGGAGTGGGACTGAGAGAGGAGGGAGACAGAGGTGGAAAAAAAATGACATTAAGACAAATTTAAATATTTAATGTTTATAGTAATTAAGAAGACATGAAATGGGACTACTGAATAGTAGTTTGTTTTAATTGTCAGAATTTCAGAGTACTAAAGTGAAAAGAGATGATTTGGTGTTACGAGCCTGTCCACTTCTCTGCTTTAGTGGCATTGATTAAAAAAAAATTGACTCTGGAACAATCCAGACAGTTATGAACATGGGGAACTTTGTTTCCAGAGTCTGAAAATGGATCTCTTATGAACCTGTCCTGTCGCTGAAGTTGACAGTGTTATTTGTAATAAACATTTAGCAGTTCCAACATCTCCAGTCATTGTCAGTAAGCAGCACATAATAAGCACACATAATCGGCGCTACTGTTCTTCTTCTGGTTTCTGGCTTTCAGAGAGTTTTTCATGTTTACAAACAATTGACTGATTTATGAAATAAGAACAAAGTTGAAAACAGTTCTTATGTTGAGTGGACGTTCTGTATCACAAATTCAAAATGGCAGAACTGTACCGTTTGTCAGAATCTGAGTTTTTTTTTTTATTCCCTTTGACTTTAGGCCACTAGCTCTTGTCACTTAAAACGCATCGTTAGGAACTCAGTTCAACACTTTGGTTAAATTCTGGGATTTTGTGTTGGGAATAGCACATATTCAGCAAGTCATACCCCTCCCTTTAGGTCTTTAAACACAAACTTATAGTTCATTTTTTAAACCCACCCAAACATTTTGAAGAAATTAAGTTGCATTTTTAAAGGGATGCTGTAACCAAAATCATCTTGTACAGATTTTTCTCTGCTGAAAAAAAAGAGATGTTAAGGAAAACAAATCAGGTAAAAAGCCAATATACGTGAAGCTCTTTTTATAAATTCTAACCAGGTTTACCCTCTCCTCAGACCACGTGCTTTCCTACTAAATAATTAGCTAATACGTTTTTAAATATATAGCAAGGGACTCCAAAAAGAGGATATCAATTATTTGACTACTAATAACAAAGCTATAAATTGTATCACAGTATTTAAGAAGTCATTTCTGATTGGGAAAAATAATCAAAAAAAATGTCTTGGTGAGATCTTGCTGATAGCTTGCTTCTATTGTGACCTGTTGTGGATGCATTTAAGCGATGAGTTGATGAATCTCACTCTGTAGGCTTTATGATTAATTCAGATCTCATTTTCCACAAACATGAATGAAGTTTAGTCCTACCTCCTGCTAATTTCAGCATTTACTAAATCCAAACTATCACAATGGCAATCTGTTCTTCGGTCTTATTTAAGAAGAAATATGGTGGTTAAATGGTTATTTTGTCTAAAAGTCATTTTTTTGAAAAAATGCAGTCTGAGAATCTTACAACTTTTTCTTGGGCCTCTTGCCTGTGTTTTTTATTCTTGTGTAAGTCTTATCATTACCGCAGGATGTCTGCTGTTGTCCTCCTGTTATGCTCGTTCAATGCCGCTCTGTTTGGAACTGATTCTCACATTTCAGTATGAGTTGACTTGCCAACATTTGATTATTTGTGGCTAACTCCACCCAGTAAAACAGTACAGAGAATTAGCCCATTTTTTCCCAGTAGTCTGCTATTGTCCATCAAGTTATATTCAATGCAAGAGTATGGCAGATATTTTATAAATTTTGCTTAAGTTGATTTTAATATTTTCTTGCAGGTTCAGTCAGATACTCATGACCTCACTCATGCTGGCTACTTCACTGCAGGTTATAACTATTGTAACACTGTGAACACATACAGGGAATATGACTCTGGCTTTTCTCAAAGTACATACACAGTAATAGACAGGTTAAAACAAGGACAACAAAGGTAAACAAGGTAAAAATAAGCATTTGACTTCTATGTACAGACAGAAGAATCTGTCTCATGACGACTTACTTACTTTGTCTTTCTCTCAAACCTCTCGGACGAAAATATGTCACATGAGCATACCAGTGGCGCTCCTATTTTTTTATGAATCTTTGCTTTTTAGTCACAATTGGCACACCAGATTTTCATTAAATATAAAACATTAAATTAGAGTCAACCTAAAGGCTTCTTTGACACAAAGAGGACATCAACTTTGGAGACACCGAACATATCACCCTCTACACTTATGGCAACTGTTCATACATCTATGTTACTCAGCGAGCCACATGAAACCAAACAGTGACTGCGCTTGATTTTCAAATTATGTCATTGTTCCAAGTTCACCTGGAGCTATGGGCGAGTTTGTGATAAATTTGCATGTGATTGTCAGCAGTATAGAATGGCTTTCATATCTGTGCCTCAGAGAGCTGTGTGTGTGAGGATCAGACTATCTGATGTGACTCCAATGGTGCCACCACTGCTGCACAGACTATTAGTAATTACTGTATACTTAATGAAAGCGTCAACCGGTACTAGACCTCCAAAAGTTGAAAAAAACGTGTAGCGAATCAAAATAAATAAATGAATACATGCTTTATATATAATTCTAGATTTAAGTTTGACTCGGTCTGCGAGGTCAAGAAACCAAAGGAGTCAAACTTAAATCTGGAATTATATAAAGCATGTATTCATTTTTTTTTACATTATAGATTTTTTCTTTTACTGACATGCCCATGCACACTGTAATTGTTTCTGCTGTTCATATGGGCCACAAAGAAATCCCCTTCTTAAAGCAATTTTATTGTAAGTGATGGAGGATATGTGAGTACTGTATTAAGATACACTTGGAAAAATATAAACCTATCCTATAATAGTGATTTAACTTAGATAAAGGAGGAGATACTGCAGATACAGGAGTTCAAAACAATATCTTTTTGAAAGTCATGCACAGAAAAAAGTTCACAGTGCGTTGATAAGCAATGATTAAGGGGGCTGATATGTGAAGTGGTCACATAGTTGCACATTGTAGTACAAGGGTTCTTTGAGAGGATTAATCTATTACTGTCATTGTTCAAATTAACCACATTCATAAAGCTAATTGGAAACTGTAGCCAGTGGTGGAAAAAGTATTCAGATCCTATACTTCAGTAAAAGTACTAATACTACACTGTAAAAATACTCTGTTACAAGTAAAAGTCATGCATAGAAAATTGTACTCAAGTAAAATATATAAGTATCGTCAGGACAATCTACTTCAAGTATTAAAAGTAAAAGGACTCAATTCAGAAAAATCCTCACATTTTAGAAACTGGAAACAATCAGAACAGTATTTTCAGTCAACTAAGTGTTTAATCGGCTAATCGTTTCAGCTGTACTTGTAGGTCGTTATAGTGTTGGGTAGTTTTATTAATAATGAAACATCGTATTTTATAAACTACATGTGTTTTGTGTGCAAAAGTCTTAATGTGTATAGTAACTGGTAACTTAAGCTGTTAGATTATCGTAGTGGAGTAGAAAGTACAGTATTTCTCTATGAAATGTAGTGGAGTAGAAGTAGAAAGTGGCATGAAAAGACTCAAGTAAAGTACCTCAAATTTGTACTTAAGTACAGTACTTGAGTAAATGTACTAAGTTACATTCCACCACAGACCTTATCCTAAAGATTTGTTTGCGGACAAACATGTCAAAGAGATAAAAGATGAAATACGAGGCTGAACAACGCTCCTCACCGCCCTGCTTTCCTCTCTATTTTAGTTTCCCACAAAACATTCGCGCGTGTCAGACATTACTGAGACAGGACCACAGCCCAGCTGACGTTTGCGTGAGAGGAGGAGTCCTTCAGACAGCATCACTTTGAGAAATGTTCAAGCAAGTCACCGAGGTACCACAGACACTTTGTTCACTCTCGCCATGTTGGTCAGAACAGTCCGAGCTGATACAAGAAGTTTAGTGGATGGCCGGGTCGTGCGCCCTATATATGAACTGTGAGCGCAATGTTTTGATGGAGAAGGACATTGTATGGGTCTACGTGCTGTACAAGTAGCATCCATAGGGAAGAAGAAACCTTGATGCGAGGAGGAGACAGACTTCAAACGGACAAAGGCTGAAATAAATAGTAACAACATGTAATTCTGTTAATTAGGGTTGGAAAAGGCGCTTTGTGGATATTTGACAGTCAGCGCATTAATGGGTTTAACAACTGAACGACTCGCTTGAATTTTCCAACTGGCTGGTGCTCCGAACTTGGCACTGCTGCGCTGCAGTAAAACCCAGCAGGGCAGCATCTAAATCAGTCATCATCTAGAAGTCAGACATGGTAATGACCAACAGGTCCCATCGTAACCCCTCCATCCTCCACGTGGAATTCAGCCCGCTAAATAACTTCATGGAAGACAACGAAACGAACTCCACCGCCGGAGACCAAAACTATATGGGCTGCGTGCAGATCCGCATACCGCAGGAGCTCTTCCTGGCACTGGGGCTTATCAGCCTGGTGGAGAACATCCTGGTGGTTCTGGCCATCATCAAAAACCGCAACCTGCACTCGCCCATGTACTACTTCATCTGCTGCCTGGCGGTGTCCGACATGCTGGTCAGTGTCAGCAACGTGGTGGAAACCATATTCATGCTCCTCCACGACCACGGCCTGATGGACATGCACCCTGGTATGCTGCGCCACCTGGACAACGTCATTGACGTGATGATCTGCAGCTCCGTAGTGTCCTCGCTCTCCTTTCTGTGCACCATCGCTGCGGACCGCTACATCACCATCTTTTACGCGCTGCGTTACCACAGCATCATGACCACGCAGCGCGCTACCGCCATTATCGTGGTGGTGTGGCTGGCCAGCATCACCTCCAGCATCCTCTTCATCGTGTACCACACCGACAACGCTGTGATCGTGTGCCTGGTGACCTTCTTCTGCACCACCCTGGTGTTTAACGCCGTGCTGTACCTGCACATGTTCCTCCTGGCGCACTTGCATTCCCGGCGCATCGTGGTTTTCCACAAAAGCAGGCGCCAATCTACGAGCATGAAGGGAGCGATGACCCTCACCATCCTGCTCGGGGTCTTCATTATATGCTGGGGCCCCTTCTTCCTCCACCTTATCCTCATCCTCACCTGCCCCACTAGCCCCTTCTGCAACTGTTTCTTCCGAAACTTTAACCTTTTCCTCATCCTTATCATCTGCAACTCGCTCATCGACCCGCTCATTTACGCCTACCGCAGCCACGAGCTGCGTAAAACTCTGCAGGAGTTGGTCCTGTGTTCTTGGTGCGTCGGTGTGTGACATTTAGGAAAATAACAAAAGCCTCAGGTTGGCAGTACCTCTTCTTCTTGAATAATGTACATTGTGTCAGAAACAGCCAAAATATAAAACAGCCTAGACTTTTTAATAATGTCTATAGATAATAAATGAATTGTCCTGAAATGAAGATACAACCTATTGATCTGTAAAATAAGAATCTTACTATTTTCCTTATCTTCTTTTTATTATTATCCTATATCCTTTCTTTATTGAGCCTAAGAATTTGTTGTAAATAGGACCTACATTTTAGACTCTAACTGCCCTTTAGAAAAACTGAAATGCAGTCATATACAGTATGTGCCTTTGAGCCATAAAGTGTAAAATTGTATTTAGTATTTTCCATACATAATAATAACAATAATAATAATAATAATAATACATGTTATTTATGGGCGCCTTTCATAGCACTCAAGGACACCTTACAGTTAAAACAAGCAAAAATACAGTTAAAAAGTTAAAAGTTAAAAACAAACACATTTAAAAGATTGAGATAGAAAATTAAAATAAAGCAATCTATCCATTATTTTGATGAGTGGAGTCATGTGGGGTAGACCTTTTGGAAAAGGTGGGTAGAGACTATGGTACGGATGGATAGCGGAATGGAGTTCCAAAGGCGAGGAGCAGAATGGCTGAAGGCTCTAAACCCCATTGTGCTAGGGTATAAATTGGCACAGTTGTTTCCAAAATATGGAAAAAGATTACTGATTCCACGGCAGGGTGTCAAGACAAGACAAAATAATTAAACTTTACTAGTTAGATGATGGTTACCAACTAGTGTGAAAGGTGCATGTTAATATTGACAATAATGTAGACTGTTTTACACTGTACTTGAATAATGCTGCAGATTATTTGCTGCTGACCACTGTTATAACTGAATTCAGTGTAATTTTTCTATCAATGTTGAATTATGACTCAATTTATTTTTTATTTAAATGTTTGTAGTATTGTTAATAGTATTTGTTCTAATACCATAACTTTGTTCTTTTTCTTTTTGGCATGGGAGTTGTTACAAAGGATTGTGAATGTACAGTATGGTCGTCTGATATCTGCTATATAAATCTTAAAAGATAACTTTAAAGGTAAATTAGATTGTGGTACTCTGCGCTTCATGATCTGAGATAAACCTGATTGATTCAACACATATTGTAAATGCTGTGGGTATAAGAAACTGCAGAATGAATCCCATGTCGACTTGAAACTGAGCAAAACAGGATGTTGTACAGTTACCTTATAGGAGTACGTATGTGTTATGTAATCATTGAAATATTAGTCTCAAATAAAGAGGCAAAAACAACAAGAGCTTGTGATAAATTAATAAAAGCAGCAGCCTTATCATTGTTCTCCCCTCCAAGATATTTTCCATGATTTTTCTTCTTGTTATTACATAGTATGCTTGTCTTAGAATGCTGTTTTCATTATTTGGAGACTAAATATTCAGACTAAATATTCACACTAAAGGCTGGCAAGATAAGAGTAAGGAGATGGCTGTGTTAGCGGCACCATGTGTCAAAGGTGCCAAATAAGAAGATAGATGGTTGCCCATGGCTGTTGTTTATGGTTTCTTTACTGTAAAAAATCTTGATTCATTAGACCTTTGCAGTATCTGTCGATGAACTCCACCACACGTCCTTGAATTTCAACATATTACATGCAACATCAACACTTTATTTATGCCTTGTAAGAAAAAAAAAATGCAATATCACATTTGCTCTCAGCAGACAGAAGGGCCATTGATAAATAAGACAACAGAGACATTTTTGAAATGCGGTTTTAAAACTCATGATCAAGTTCAGTCGCTGTGCAATAAATAACACCATTGAAAAGAAGGGGAATTCCAACTGGAACAAATCTAAATCCTCATCCTGTTCTCAAGGAAGAAATTAAAAACAAATCTTAAATGTTTTTAAATAATTCCATAAATAACTGGGTGTTCTCAGTTCATCTGCATGGGCACCATTGAGAAGAACTAAATGGAATTTCATGTCACACTTTTAGCGGAGAACAAGCAAGAGAACAAAAATCTGATAAAACTGTTATAAAAATGTAGGCCTTTGTGTGCATTGTTTCACATATGCAGTCTAAATATTTTTGCAATATCCGTTTTTTAATTCTTTCGAATTTTTACTCTATTTTCTTTACATTTGTGTACTGATTGTAATGGTTTGTTTTATTACCTTCATTCCTACTTGAAACTTTTTGCCGCACAACGAAAGCAACAAAGACACACTTCGTCAGACAAAAGCCACAATTTGTGCGGCTTTTAATTGGCGGTGACGCGCGCACAGACCTAAATCACGAGCGTCTCCAAATTACTAATGGGCTTTTCCCAATTTTTTTACGCAGCAGCGGCAAATTTATTTATTTATGATTAATTATCCCGTCACGGCAATAGGATCTAATGATAAAATGACATTCAAGTAGCCTATATCCAGTCAAATACCCTCCATCTGTGCTCCATCAAATATGTAAGGACATTTTGTTTACTACTGTTGGTAAAAGTGCAAATTATCAGACGCTGCCAATTAGTTTCACTAATCCCTGAAATGAAACATGTTGACTGTGGCTAACATTACTAATGTGATTAGCTCTGCGAGCGCGTTTTCTTCAGTCTATGGGCGATCCCATAAACGGACACTTTATTATCTGTTCTTTCTCAGTTAGCCGAACTGCAACCAATATACAGAGCTCCTTTTATGCATCACTTTACGCATTAAAACGAATTACCTTGTGCGTAAAAAACTGATTTAGCGGTGGCTCAGCGTGAGAGCGCGTGCAATTTATCCTACAACTGTTTCCCTCTCACGATACTGCGGTGATCAACCTGGGTTTTGATATTTCCCTGGGCAAATCTGATGAATGGCACAGTTTTAATATAAACCAAATCAAAATAATTCTCCAATCAATCAATCAAACATACTTCTTTACATAGGCCTACTCCTGCACATGCGTAGGGCCTATGTAAAGTTATTTTAATTTAAAGATGTTAAAAAGTTATATTTATCTTACTGGCACTGTGTCCCACCTTCAGACAAAAGGTCACACCCACTTCAGCTCTCATTTCATTGGACACAGACATGACTGACAATATTATATATATATATATATATATATATATATATATATACAGTGAGGAAAATAAGTATTTGAACACCCTGCTATTTTGCAAGTTCTCCCACTTAGAAATCATGGAGGGGTCTGAAATTGTCATCGTAGGTGCATGTCCGTCTAAAAAAAAAAATCCAGAAATCACAATATATGATTTTTTAACTATTTATTTGTATGATACAGCTGCAAATAAGTATTTGAACACCTGTCTATCAGCTAGAATTCTGACCCTCAAAGACCTGTTAGTCTGCCTTTAAAATGTCCACCTCCACTCCATTTATTATCCTAAATTAGATGCACCTGTTTGAGGTCGTTAGCTGCATAAAGACACCTGTCCACCCCATACAATCAGTAAGAATCCAACTACTAACATGGCCAAGACCAAAGAGCTGTCCAAAGACACAAGAGACAAAATTGTACACCTTCACAAGGCTGGAAAGGGCTACGGGGAAATTGCCAAGCAGCTTGGTGAAAAAAGGTCCACTGTTGGAGCAATCATTAGAAAATGGAAGAAGCTAAACATGACTGTCAATCTCCCTCGGACTGGGGCTCCATGCAAGATCTCACCTCGTGGGGTCTCAATGATCCTAAGAAAGGTGAGAAATCAGCCCAGAACTACACGGGAGGAGCTGGTCAATAACCTGAAAAGAGCTGGGACCACCGTTTCCAAGGTTACTGTTGGTAATACACTAAGACGTCATGGTTTGAAATCATGCATGGCACGGAAGGTTCCCCTGCTTAAACCAGCACATGTCAAGGTTTCTGTGTCTTAAGTTTGCCAATGACCATTTGGATGATCCAGAGGAGTCATGGGAGAAAGTCATGTGGTCAGATGAGACCAAAATAGAACTTTTTGGTCATAATTCCACTAACCGTGTTTGGAGGAAGAAGAATGATGAGTACCATCCCAAGAACACCATCCCTACTGTGAAGCATGGGGGTGGTAGCATCATGCTTTGGGGGTGTTTGTCTGCACATGGGACAGGGCGACTGCACTGTATTAAGGAGAGGATGACCGGGGCCATGTATTGCGAGATTTTGGGGAACAACCTCCTTCCCTCAGTTAGAGCATTGAAGATGGGTCGAGGCTGGGTCTTCCAACATGACAATGACCCGAAGCACACAGCCAGGATAACCAAGGAGTGGCTCTGTAAGAAGCATATCAAGGTTCTGGCGTGGCCTAGCCAGTCTCCAGACCTAAACCCAATAGAGAATCTTTGGAGGGAGCTCAAACTCCATGTTTCTCAGTGACAGCCCAGAAACCTGACTGATCTATGTGGAGGAGTGGGCCAAAATCCCTCCTGCAGTGTGTACGAACCTGGTGAAAAACTACAGGAAACGTTTGACCTCTGTAATTGCAAACAAAGGCTACTGTACCAAATATTTACATTGATTTTCTCAGGTGTTCAAATACTTATTTGCAGCTGTATCATACAAATAAATAGTTAAAAAATCATACATTGTGATTTCTGGATTTATTTTTTTTAGATTATGTCTCTCACAGTGGACATGCACCTACGATGACAATTTCAGACCCCTCCATGATTTCTAAGTGGGAGAACTTGCAAAATAGCAGGGTGTTCAAATACTTATTTTCCTCACTGTATAAATATATATATAGGCCTAAATATATTTTTTGTAATAAGATGGAAGTTCGTTGCCTGAGGGCAACACTTTTAACCTGACGCCAGGTGGTTTGGTAACAGAACCATCTGAGAAGCCCTCATTGGAAACTGGGAAAGGGCAGGCTGCTTTCAAAATATTGGTCCCATAAATGCCGTAAACATATTCTTTGTAAATATTTACAAACATTGACCGAGAAAAGCAGGCCGGCCTTGTTGCACGATCCAAATAATCTTTAAAAGTTGCCATTTTCAGTGTGTGGCTTGCTAGCTCGAAGTTTGTTGTTTCCCATATTGAAGCGATTTTGAGAACGGCAACACACACAGAGCGGATGGTGAGGGGCGAAGTTTGACCTCAGGCTTTATCCTTGAAGTGTACTTCTGTTTCAGAATAGAGCCTAAAGGTCTACACCCATACATACAATACACCCATGCTAGAGCCATACAAGATGGATTTTCGTGTGATACATGATCCCGCGATTCTCGTGTGATCTCGGGATATCACGAGAATCCAGCTGCCATGCAAGGTAACAACCATAGCAACACAATGCCATAGGGGGTTGATTTCACGCATATCAGGCTACACAACATCACCTGATCTAGGCTAATATCTAGGCTATCGGTATTTTTTTTTGGTGAAGTCAGGATGCAGTAAAAAAGATTGTGGTGCTGTTCAGCAGCTATAGAGATGGAGCCTGCATGTTCATAAATGCAGTTCAGTCATTCAGTAGGCTACCTTTACTAAAATTGCCTGAATTTTCACCAGTTACATTTGTCATACTGTAAATATATTGTGCTGAGCAGGGACGTGCACAGACATTTTGAGTGGATTTCTCTAACCTGGAAAAAAAGGCACCTGCAGCTGGCCTGCTGGAAGTTTTGATCCAGCTCTGCAAAGTTGCAGTTCTTTTAGCTGCTTCCTTAAGCTCTTTCTCGCTCTTCTTCAGTCTTCTTTGTTGTGAAGGCATACTTAAGCACACACAAAAACAGTATACATTTATAAAAATTAATAATACAAAGTTCATTACCTTAACCAATTAGGACATTCATTTATCATCTCATAACAAAATAAGCTGACAAAATAAGACTTCTATTAGCTTTCACTAATGTTACGGGTACCGGCTGGTACCCAGTGACCAGATTATAGATTAATATCAAAGCAGGTACAAACAAGAAGCAATAAAGACGCGGCAGGTCCTGTGTTTCCAGATCGCTTCTCTGGTTGTTTTTATTAAACAACTCAAAATCATGTAACCATAACTAATTTCTGCTTTAAGCACTTCAGTTAAATAATGTAAACACAACATTTATGCTTTAAGCACTTCAGTTAAATTCCGTGAAAATTACATATATGCTCTAAGCACTTCAGTTAAGTTATGTCAACATTACATTTATGCTTGAAATACTTTAGTTCAATTCTGTAAACATTACATATTTGCTTAAAGCAATTCAGTTAAATTATGTAAACATTAAATTAAATTATGTAATTCATGAAAGCATAACCTCTGTTTTAAGCACTTGCTTCTGAGAAAACTACATAGGAAAGTACAAATTAAAATGTAAATGTATCCGATAACCCAAAATTATAAGCATAATAATTACTTTTAAAACGTGTGATAGAATGAATTGTACATGCTAATTATAAAACAAATAACTTAACACAAATGTGACCACATATTTGTGGGTGTCATACTAACGTTACATCTGCCTAGGAAACAAAAACCATGCCAAGCTGCTACTGGTGGACTTTTCATCAGATCTTTCAACACGATCCAGGCCCACATTTAAATTGATAAACTTATCAATAATTTTAGTTTAGATGTTAACATTGTCGGCTGGATTCTTGACTTTTTAACATCCAGAACTCAGAGAGTGAGGGTTAATGGATGCACGTCTGGGGAGTTGATATCATCCACTGGGTCACCCCAGGGCTGTGTTCTTTCCTCTTTCCTCTGTATATTTTTACTGATGACTGCCGCAGTCAGCACGAAAACAGGTCGATTTAGAAGTTCACTGATGACTCTGTAATAGTCAGCCTCCTATATGACAGTGAAAACATCCACGGTACAGTGGTCGAATCATTTGTAGATTGGTGTGACAATGCATTCCTTCACCTAAATGTCCAGAAAACTAAGGACGTGCATTGATTTTTTAGACACAAACCCAAAAAACATCAACCAAAATACCATTATCAAGGGACAGACTGTAGACTCTGCTGACTATAAATATCTTGGGACTATAGTGGATAACAAGCTTACATTTACTTTCCACTCTGGAGCTTTATGCAAAAAAAAGGCCAGCAGCGTCTGTAGCCTACTGCCTGAGGAAACTGTCCAATATTCATGTCGATAAGTCACAAGAAAAGCTGTTTATATTGCTCTACAAAAAGAATTAGTATCTGTTATGTCTCATTAGAGCATGAGCCACGGATTTATACAAGGACATTTCACAGTGAAATGTGGATAACAAGCCTTTTTATGTCCTCTTCCTTGTACTTGTTGAAAAGAGGAGAAATGGAAAGAAAGTGCAAGCGTATAAAGCTGTTTTACTGAGCACTGGAAGAGAGGAAAATAAAAATGATTCTGTTCTACATATCTTAGATTGAATCTGTCCTGACCTTCTCTCTGCTCTGTTGGTTCGGTAATCTTTACATCAAGTCCAAAACTTGAATTGTGAAAATCAACAAGATATTGGGAGTTCAACAGTGCACATTGTCAGACCTGTTCCATAGACAGATAGTTAGGAAAGCTAATGCTATTTGCTGACAGGTATAAGTACTCCTTTATACCTGCAGTCATTTCCCTCTTGTTGAGGATGTCAGAGACAATGACAATGGGGTTAGTGATGTAATGGATGCTGATGTTGTTGACGATGGTTGTTGTTGATTATATTATGTCAACTTTGTAAGGCTGATATGCACTTTTCCTACCCTGGGTTGCTACTTTGACGCTGCTACCTATGCACCTTGCTCAGGTTGTGTTCCAGTTTTTACTGTTCAGGCTTACTCTAACCCCCCACCCCCCCACCCCACTCGTGACTGCGTGTACATCTCGTATTTATGTATCTTTTATGTGTTTGTACCTGCTGTACACCCAATCGCCCTTCAGGGGGACAAAGTTGAAGTTGAAGTTGCTTGTGGCTTGGAGGTAGAGTAGTGCCCCATAACCACAAGGTTGGCAGTTCAATCCCAGGCTTGCCCAGCCACATGTCTCATGTCCCTGAGCAAAACACTGAACCCCAAGTTGCTCCCTGGATGCTGTAGGCCTATGTGTAGCTGTCCACTACTGCTAATACTTAGGATGGGTTAAAATGCAGTAATAGAATTTCAATACATTGTACTGTGACGATTTAATCTGATTTAACTTTACTAATGATGGGCTTATCATATTGATGCAGCCACAACAGCAGAAAAAAAAAGAAAAAAAGAAAGAAAAGTTTATTTAGGCTCTTTCTCCAGAGGCAGGCAAATGGGCTGTTGCCCGGGCAACAATAGCCCGTACCTGTGCACGTCCCTGGTGCTGAGATATCGAGTGAAGGGCATTGCAGTTTTGAGGTTGGAGTGGGTCTTTCTTCCTTATTTTTTTGAAATATAAAATGAAACATAAGATTTAGATGCAATAACAAAATTATAAGTGCAATGTCCTTGCAAAAAACATTTTGTGATAAATATTTGATTTAAAAATATAGGCTAAAACATGCAGTCCATGTACGTGAGAGTTGTGCTGATTTTGCTTGGCACTAGAGAATCTCTATATGAATGCACAATCTGGAGGCAATGAGACACGATTTTGGTATCGGAAGTGTTCTTGTTTCCATTTGTAGTCCGAGTAGTATTGACCAAACATTTTTGAGCCAGCTTTGGTTTCACGCAGGTAAACAGCCTAAAGGGAGAGCAAAAGAGGCGGAAAGCATTGGCCAAAATGCAATCTTGGAACCCATCTGCTATCGCCTGTCAACAATTTCACTTTTTGTTTGCTTTTTAAAAATGTATCTGCATTCATATGCCAACATCTGTTTATGCCCAAAGGATGACCAAAGTGTGACCGGATAATCTGCAGGGAGCAGCATGTTTACAATTAGGGTTAGGACTTGTTCCTTTGTGTAGCCAAAGCAGCTCTGTTCACAGCAAAGACCCAGGGACGGACGCTCAAGGATGGACACAACTAATACTGTATATTTACTTTGATACAAATACCAAAACAAGCTTAGATGTAAACGTAGCCTGCCAAATAACTGAAAATTCTTAATGCTGAAATGAAAAAAATAAGTCTGCTCCCATCTTTCTGCCTCTACATCAAAGCTGCCCTCTAGCAGAGAAGATTCTTCTCCAATAGTTTGGCTTAACATTGATCATTTGACCTTTACATTAATTTATCTGGTTTTAAAGGCTGCCTTTTACATGGTAGATGTGGTAATTTATCCTCTGTGAATTGCTCTATAAACTCCAATGTGAACCGCAGATGATCACAACCTCACAAGGTCATAAACCTACCCCAGTGTTTCAGTCATGGTAACCCAACAAACACATTATCAAGACTAAAACGTAGGTAACGTAAGTGCATAACATATACACTAACAGAACATCATTTACCCACTTAAACTAAACACTTAAACAGCACTAATAATCTAGTCCCATGATGCTTTGCACTACCGTGTAGAACAGTTAACACAACGGCATCCTGCCGGCCGTTACATACTGACACCATACTATCGTGATAAAGAGTGTCTGAGAATGAGTAGTAGTAGCAGTAGTAATCTAAATTAGTAATTTGATAATGTATTATTCGTAATATGTGGTCCTGTTTTCATATTGAAGATACCAGCGTCAAACCGGTTTTGTCCCTGCCTAAACCCAGGAAACTCCACATTTTACAAGAACCTGGAAGGTTCTCTTAATACATCCATGAAGGTACCTCTACCAATTTCAATTTCATTGAAAGGGAAAGAGACCGAACGCAAGGTATGTTTATTTTCAAAATAAAAGCATCAAACAGTATAAATAGAGAATGTAGCTTAACATGCCACATTTATATAGGAGGCAAAATAATCGTGTCTTCATTTAATGTTTTTGTTAAATACAGATAATGTGTCGAAATATACGTAAGTATCTTGTATTAATCTCATTACTGCATGGTAGATACAAAGGTTTTTAGCTTTGAAAATACTAACCGGAAAGCAACTCTTTAAGATGACTTGACGCTTTTTGCTTTGTGATGTCCTTGCTGATGGCAGAGAGAGAAAAAAAAACAACACGGGAAGAACTGTTTCTTTTAACCACAAGCTAAACATATTTTACAGCTGCCGAGTCCCTAATGTAATAATAAGGTCGAAAACGGGGTAAGCTTCTGACCAGACCGACCTGTTAAATTAGCTAACATTAGCATCCAGGCAGATGATTGTTTTGTTTTTAAAGGTAGTTAGCTAGCTAACTAACTAACGTTAGCTGTCTGTTGACATTTGTGCATTGATGTTGATGTGCCCTTTTTATATTGGTATTATAGCTGTGATTAATTATGTGAAATATCCTACATGTTGAGCAGTATTAGCTAGCTACTCGAAACAAAATAGTGATCGCTTTACTGTCAACAACAGCCCTGATTGGTTACAGCCGGTAAGGTTAGGCTTCAATCTGTGGTAATAACGTTTCTCAGGCTTTGCAGTGTTTTCTTGTTTGACCCCATGATCTACTGAGCTCGATGATAAAACAATGTATGATTAAAAAAAAGTGATAAATAGTGGATTAGATAGATAGATGGATAGATAGATAGAGTATTTATTGTCCCATAGGGATAGTCATTTCCACACATCTTCTTTCATGTTCCATAGCACAACACATTAGGACACCCACATAGACACATCAAATGTGGAAACTACAAATGTTTGTATTTGGATTAGTAAGACAACACTTCCTGCTAACCATCTTTACAGCCTGCTAAGTAACTGTTGATATTGTCTATCTGAATAGAGCATATTGATTTTCACAGGGGTGCTGTGGTTTATATTTTGATATATTGACATCCTAAAAACACTAGCATAATGTAAATCATATAGTTTTTTATGTCCTATCACACCACAGCCTTTTGGTAACAAGAAACAGGGACAAGGGAAAGTTGAAGGTGAGGTATTCACTTGTATGTTGAGGTTTCCTGTTATCGTTTAGCTACTTCAGATCTTTTGCAGCTACCCATTTGCCATTGCCATCTTTAAGTGGCCTTCGTTCCTTGTTGAGGTTATGGAAAGCAGTCCACCTTTTAGTCATGATATTTTTGTATTTAAAAGATCTGTGAACCAATTTCTAAACCCTTTTGACATAGCAGTACATTATTCAGTTTGCGCATTTGTTAACAAAAAAAGTAAATTTACTAGTTAAAGGGAGTACTACTCTGACCTTGTGAAAACGGTTGTATATTGTCTTCTCTGTGGCTCTGGGGTGGCTTTGTAAAGTTCAGCTTGGGAAGGTAGGCTACGACATTTTAACAGAAAGTCTGAATTATAACCAAGTTAAAATACCTGTTTACTGGTTAGCGGCGGCACAATTGAGTTGGACAATAATAGTTGGACATACTGCACAATAAGCAATAACCAAACGGACACATTATGTATCTGGCTTCCATTAAAAGACGACTATAGTCCGCCTTCCTGCTTCAATTGATAAATACAACGAAATACACAGAAATTAAGCAAACTGTCAGTGTGACTAATGTATTTTCTCTTCTTTAGATGTAGCCGATGAAATGGAGTATGATGAGAGACTTGCACTTTTCCGCCAAACTCGCCTCAATCCCTTTGATCGTGGAGAGGAAGAAGATGGTCCCCAAGAAGGCAAGACGCCCCCACTGCACGGTAAAGTTCTTCACAGGCAAACCATGACACAGCCATCTCAAGAGTAAAATATTAACTCACTTTGAGGTCACTTTCACACCTGTAGTTAACTTTAAGGAAAAACAAATAGTGTTGCTTCATGTTCAAGTCTGTTTCATGTACACTCTAAGTTATTACTAACAAACCAAAAGGCGTAAACATGAAGTCATATGGACATTATTTATTGGACCTCATTCATTGGACAATTTTGGTGACTGTTGTCCTGCATTATCAATGCTACTCTGATCCTCAATGTGAAATGAATGATATCCAGCTCCTATCTTGATGATGCTAATTTTTGACCTTGGCTAGGAAGTGTGTCTAGTCTACTTTTAACAGACATCCAGCCATTGTTTCAAATTCTGTTATGCTCTGAAAGGATGTCTGGTTTGGTAGACTGTGAAACGCAAATCTTATTGGCAATTGTTGTGTAAAAAATAACAAATGTTCCTTGCCTGTGGTCTGTCGTGAGGAAATGGGAGCTGCAGTGGGAGGTGTTTTCTGAGATGATGGTTTCTGCTTTTCTAAATGTCACTTACTTGCAGATGTAGACTTGCTACCTTTAGTGCCAAATACAATGAGGCTACTATGTGCTTAGATCATGTCACTATAACTCAATCACTGTATGGGGCAGTTACTCCCTCGGTAAACTGATTTTTACGAATTATTTCCCTCAAGTATTTACACAGTTTTAATCTAGTTTAGAACAGAGCCTATTACATAAATAACAAGTACAGTGGACTGCTTATGGACAAGGAAGTTGGAAATACGATAGCTCAACCAGAGGAAACGAAAAGCATAAGTGTAAGCAGCACTTTAGAAACACTTCCTGTATTTTAGGATTTGGGAATTAAAGGCGTTTTTGTTCAATTACAATAATTTTGACAGGCAAACGTGATACATTGAGCTGATTTCACAGGTGTCATTTGTGTTCTTCCACTTCATTGTCCTCTCTCTGTCTGGCACTGAGAAGCTGAATTCACCCAACATGTTTTGTTCTGAGGTGTATGCAGGTAACAACAGCATTTGTCTGCACTTTTTTTTTTTTTTCACTAAGATGGAGATGTTTTTTTTTTTTTTAATATGTGATTAGTGTGGTTTACTATGTATTATTTGAAAGATTATAAATCGAAGGCCTTTTGAAATTTGGTTTCATTTCATTTTATAGATTGCTCAGTTCAATTTTTGCTTGATTTTCACGTTTTTTAGTCATCATACTTAATAATTTCAGTATACTGTACACTGTTGATACCTTGTAGGTATGATCAGAGTGTCTTAAGTGGTAATTTTGCACAGATTTGAGATAGTTTGCCGTAACAACTTTTTGAGGTGATAAGTCAAATGAGTTTTTAGCCTGCTCTGTTACCCCCAAAGTGGCCAAAATATAAAATCTATTAATGTAGCTAAAGTGGTTACATACATCAGAAAGCACAAGCTCAACCCTATTTAGTAACCACTCTCTGCATTTCCTAAAAACATTGCAGTTTCTATTAATATTTTCATCTTACAATGATTTTTTGGAAGTATTAACTTTTGATCTTACAGATATTTGTGAATAATTGCACATAAGCATTTCACTTAATGTATTATCGTTAAAGTTAGGATAATGGTTTTAAGTCACGTAACTAACAAGGATCAGAATCATTTCTTATTTGTCAGGACTTTGAGAGACCAATGCACACGGCACACATGCAGTCATACTACTGAGAGCAGCAGCAGTACAAGAATGTTAGCACATTGATTTAATTGATTTTAAAAGCATACCATGTGAATGATTACGGAACAGATATTGTACACATTTAGATGTGAAAGTGATCCGTACTCTGAAGTTCATTCAGCTAGTTGAGCAGCAGTTTTAATGACACAGTAGGAGTCTGTCTTGTCAACTGGCTTGGTTACACATTACCAGAACTGATAAGACAATTACCTGGGATTCCTAAAGTTCAATTCCATTTTGAGCTTTTGTCCTTCTTCTAGACTTCTCGAGTGCAGGTTTCGTCTTGAGTGGCCACAGTCATGTGCATTGAATTCGCATGCATGACTGAGTGCACTTACCACACCATAGTGTGTATGCTTACAAGAAAACCAGTGCTTTATGCCACGTTGCCTTCTTTTTAGAAGCAAGGCCTGAGCTGTTCTCTGCGACCAGAACCCAGAGTTCAGACCGGACCATGGACCTTGGTCTAGCTGAGGACCACTTCTCAAGGCCTATGGTAAGTAAAGCATTGTTCCTGCTGTCTGCCTCAACTACAAATAATGTGTCACACTACATTAAAGTCATTAATATTGTAAACCTTAGAGTGCTTAATTTACTGTACATGCTTTTGCTCTTGTTCACCTGTTTTCAGGGTTCGTTAGTTGCGTCAGATATTGAACAGCTGAAAATGGCCATAGAGGAGTGTAAAAAGCTGATCTTGGAGCTGCCAGAACACTCGGAGAGACAGAAGGACACTGTGGTGAAGCTTATCCACCTTCGTCTGAAACTGCAAGAACTTAAGGTTGGAACTGAGGAGTGAATGGAGAAGTGCATAACATGATATTGTAGTTGTTGATTCTGGCTTAGAGGGACAATCATTAAAACTTAAAGAAATTCATAATTGACCAATTTCACTTGCATGTTATTCAATTTTGTGGAATGCACATCTTTACACAAATGTTAGATTAGATTAAATGTGCAGATAGAAATGTATTATGTAAAACGTGGCTTTTTACTGTATTTCTGGAGAAACACTTCCTGAAACTACTGCTGCATTCAAGTGCATTTGTAATTTAGGGGTGAAGAATGATCTTATGGGTGCACAAGTTTAGGACCAAATGGAGTGAAGTGGAGATCAGTGTCAGAGAGCATAATGATAATTATATTTCCTGCTGGGCACATTTCAAATAAAGGTTTTCTTTGTATGAATTTTGGCCTTTTAGCCATTGCCCTGCATGAGGTAAATGAGAGCAAACATTGCAAACATTCTTGGTGACTGATAAGATGATAAACAAGTTTGTGGAGGGCAGCAACTTCTTGCAAAAACTCCTCTTGCAGAAGACTTAAAGTGACTATATATACCTTTACACATACAACTGTGTAATGTTCCATCTGATGATCATAAATGACCTGTAACAGCAAACGAGACTAACAGTGAAAAGAACGCTGGTTTTATATAGTTTTTAGAAAAGTCTCTGCCCTGGTCCGATTTTTCCAGCTAAGTAACAAAATGATTTACGGCAGGTGATGGTGCTACAGATCACACATTTTGACGGGTCACAGATTTCAGCTGAACACCGGAAAAGCATCCAAAGTAGGCCAAGTTGCCGTATGCAACACTTGAAATGCAACGATGCATCTGTAACGTATTCTCTCTTTGTAAATGAATGATCTTCTGTCTGAGCAACATATTCATTGCGACTATATGACCTCTCGGTAACGCTAACTCAGTAAACTACAGTGGGCAATAAAGCACCGTAAAGAAAAGACCTTTATGTCAGCAGGTGTGGTAAAAACACTACCGCTTTTGTCCAAAGCGGCCGCTAGAATCAACACAAACGTTAAGTAACATATAGCCACTTTAAACAAATCAATCAATCAATCAATCAATCAATCAATCAATCAATCAATCAATCAGTCACTAGTCCAGTTAGGATTTTAATGCATTTTATAGACAAGGGTATGCTAATTCTCTAGCCTACACAAGCCAGACCCACATCAAGATATTGGACCCTGGCTGCAAATTACATTTGCTGCCGCTAGGGTGCGTCTATATTTCTAGGCTACTAATTCTCTTCTGGGGCATGTTTGAGCTGTGTTTTTTGTGTATTGGTTTATTTCCAATAGCCAGGCCCATCCTTAGTGGTTTTTGTTGGCCCTAGGAGAGATTTTTATTTAGGGGCACCTCATTAATTTCTCCACTTTTACAGAACCTCTGGTATCACTGATAAAACTGTCCAGGTGGCATTGTGCTTATGGTTCGGTCTTATTACTGTAAACTTACAAAAAATGTTAAGCATAAAAGGAGCTTTTTAACGAATTGGGCTGCAGTGGTTTAATGATGTCACTAACCATACTTTAGGTCAAAAATTGAATCACGCAGCTTGTTTCTTATCATCCACATCATCTTATACAGAGGGCTCTTTACTGTTATTGTGTCATGTTGAGGCAAATCACGTGAAGCAGCTGAATGTCATACAGTATACAGTGCTGTATACTGTCAGGGATTTTTCCTGAGCATTTTAGGTAAGCAGCTGTTAAATTGCCATGTGATGCAAGTTGTTTTGCCTATGAGGAATATACAGTTGTTTGCCTGGTGCTTCAGGGAGGGTCATAGAGGGAGTACTGAGAAAAAGTGCAAATATTGCATATTATTTCCTTATTTTATTGAGTTTGTATCATATCACAAATTTAAAGCAAACACGCACGGTAACATTTATGGCAAATATGAAAATCTTATTTAGTCTAGGAGGAGGTGTAAACGCCTCACATATTTTGCAGTAATCATTATTTTACTACTGTACATGAACTGTGATACTGCTATGTTAGTGGTCTTGGTGAATTTTGTTTTTACACTTTGTCCCTTAAAAGGACCCTGAGGATGATGAGCCTAATCTGAGAGTCCTACTGGAGCACCGCTTTTCCAAGGAAAAGAGCAAGAGTGTGAAACAGACGTGTGACAAGTGTAGCGCTATCATCTGGGGCCTTATCCAGACTTGGTATACCTGCACAGGTGAGACCCACTATCCAGTAGAGCTGGGCGATATGGAGAAAATCAAATATCCCGATATTTTTTACAAAATACCTCTATCGATATTGTGGCGATATTGTAGGATTGACAATTGGTGCTTTCACAAAATATGCACACAATGAGATTTTTGATAAATAATCATCAGTTATGTTGATATAATAACTGTGGGTAAAGGTACATAATAGAACAGCTAGAACAGTCTTGTGTGTTTGGAAAATGACATCACTCTACTGTAATGCAGCCTTTAAAGTGCCCATATTATGAAAAAAAAAACATTGCAAAAAAAACATCCATGGTCATCCAGGTTTCTGAATGTGTCCTGCCTTCAGTCTCCGGGTGAGCTGTTCAAAATCTGCACGGCTTTCTACGTAACTAGCCGAGACGAGGGGCCTAGGGGGCTAACCGTTAGCATGCTAACTCATTCTCAATGGCAAAACACTGCTTCAACACATACAAATTCACCCTAATCTACAAAATAAATTATATAGAACTACTTACATGTCCCTGTTCTGCAGGTATTCCACACAAAGTTGGAAGTGTGCCCTCATGTAGAAGAAGTCTCCCGGCTAATCCTGCCGTGTACAGGCCGAAGTAGCAGAAACAGCTAGCTAGCTCATGTAATCCTTACCTAGCTACTGGGCATGTGCGACTGACAACAAAGATGTTTCAGAAGTTGCGAGGCGAGGCCTCGCTCTGTAGCTAAAACAGAGACCTGACACAGGGTGAAAAGAGGATCTGCAGCAATGTGCAGTACAACAAAAATATGGTGTTTTTTGAAAATTAAAGCATGTAAACCTATTCTGGTACAATCTCAAATTACAATTATGAACCTGAAAATGAGCATAATATGGCCACTTTAAAACCAGGAAAAGACAACACTTGTGTCATATCAGGATATTACGATATCCAAAATTTAAGATGATATCTAGCCTCATATATTGATATCGATATATTGCCCAGTCCTACTATGCAGTGCATCAGTCTGATATAGCACTGTGGAGATATACAAGTTCCAAAATTGTAAAGCATGCCATTGTGCATGGAATAGGATGTGTAAAGGGCACAGATTGTTCAAAACCAGACTTCTGTGCAAGATCATACTAGCTCTATCTGAATAACTTTTTTTGTTCTCTCAAACGTCATGTATAGGCTCACAATACTTCCTCAAAATTGCATAGTATCGTGTTAAAATATCTGAACCAATCAGTAATGGGAAAATATACGGACTGTCCTTATAATTAAGTAGTATAACAGGAATTCTGAGACTGTGATTCATATTTTTTCTGTTTCATTAAATATTTGTAGGTTTTCATTTTATATTATCAGGTTTCCATTTTAACTTTCTCAGAAGCCATTTCCTGAATGGTGGAGAATCTTTGTGCAGCTATTCGATATTTGTTAACCTGGCATTCATACCAAACCCATTCGGTATAATAATAATGCCATTGCATGCCATTTGATTATCCCTTTCTTGTTTCAGGTTGCTATTATCGTTGCCATAGCAAGTGTATGAACCTGATCACCAAGCCCTGTGTCAGGTCAAAGGTCAGCCACCAGTCGGAGTACGAGCTCAGCATCTGCCCTGAGATAGGACTAGACCGGCAAGACTACCGCTGTGCAGAATGCCGCACACCCATTTCCCTGAGTGAGTACAAATTGACTGTGTTGATTTATGTTTGGCAAGTTGAAATAGGGAAACGGAATTTAAAAGCAATATGTAGGCTAATCGACATCCACAAATTGCTGACTATAAATTACAGAGCTACAAAAATGTATATAAATTTCAGGAACTTTTACTTTACTTTTACATATCTAAATACTACATATTTAATAATTTATATATTTTTTAAATGTATTAAAGTACATCTTGTTTTTGTGTCATAGTTTGACTGTTACTGTCCCATATTTATCTTGTAGGGGGCGTGCCGACTGAAGCCAGACAGTGTGACTACACTGGCCAGTATTACTGCAGCACATGCCACTGGAATGACACCGCCATCGTCCCAGCTCGTGTCATCCACAACTGGGAGTTTGAATCACGCAAGGTACCCTAAACAGCTACAACAAAATACACTCCCTGTGTAAAAATATCCCTTCTTCTTTTATATATCAATCTATGAATCTATTAAAGTATAACTTTCTTTAAGTTAAACAGGAGATGACCGTATGATGTGGGTCTACTTAACACGTGTTAAAGGGGTATTTCGGTGGGAAGACAGCTGTGTTTATAGTGTGGAACGTGAGTGGGGAGAGAGGAGTCCCGGGGAGTTTGTTTTTTGAAGTACAGACACAGTAGCTTTGTGTTATCTAAAAGATTTTCAATTGTGCATTTCCGAATTGTGCCAACAAAATGTCGAGCGACACTTTGGCAGCTTTCATAGACGTTACCTTTGGATACGGACAGGCTGAAGTTATGGCTATGGCTACCTGCTAACACTCCGGTCCATACACTGCGCCTTGCACACCGTCGGGTCTGCAGTGAGCATTTTGATGGGGATGACTACTGCTGGCCAAGGAGGAGAAAAAATCCTGACAGTGCGCATTTGCCCATAGGATTACATTGCAGGGTTGCGAGTCCCAGGCAGATACAGGTTTAACCCCTCACTGCGTTGGTATCAAAGGAGTTTTAATATGTTAATGTGGGCATATTGAGCCAGTCATTGGGTTTTGACAGTGTATTTATGTTTCAGGTTTGTCGCTCGTCAATGCGCTACCTGGCCCTGATGATACCACGACCTGTGCTTAAACTGAAAGAAATCAACCCGCTGCTATTTAACTTTGTGGAGGAACTAGTCGAGATCAGGGTGGGTAGCTTCACTTTTTTTGGAGGCACTAGTAAGGATGCTGCAAGAAATTGTGGAGTTTGAAAATGTTCTCCATGTAGATAAAACAAAATCCACATTTCAACATATCTTTCACATCTGTGTTCTCAGTTTTAGCCCGTGCGTGTGGCTTGTGTGCGTGCGTGCACGCATGCGTGCACGTCTGTTTTCCTTTACAGAAACTCCGTCAAGATATTCTGTTGATGAAACCCTATTTTATAACCTGTAAGGAGGCCATGGAGGCTCGGCTATTACTACAGGTGGGCATCTCTTTACTAAATTGACTTTGCATGGTGCAGTTAAAGTGTCATATACACTGGCATGACATATGTGACCGATAAGTAATGTTACAACAGCACCACCATGTGGTGGGAGTGGAGAGTTTGAGCTGTATCGAGAAAGGTTCCTGTTGTAAAATTGAGACAATGTACTGTATGTGAAATACCGTAAACTTAACTTGACTGTTCTTGGTATTTTGTATTTGTGTTCCCCAGCTACAAGATCGGCAGCACTTTGTGGAGAATGATGACATGTACTCACTACAGGATTTGATTGACATCTCAAGTGGCAGACTCAGCTGTTCCCTCACAGAGATCCACACCACATTTGCTAAGCACATCAAACTAGACTGTGAGGTGAGCTCTTACATACAGCACAAAGAACAATACTAATGACTTCACTGTGTTAGTAAGCTTATTTCCTGTTTATGTATCACGTATAACTTAATCTTGTAGTATCTACCATTAGGCAATAGGCACTTGATTGACAATATTATTTATGAGTAGAGAACATGTAGCCTCCCTGAAACCCTGACTGTCTGTCCTATTGTGTGTGTGTGTGTGTGTGTGTGTGTGTAGCGTTGTCAGGCCAAAGGATTTGTGTGTGAGCTGTGTAAGGAAGGAGACATACTGTTCCCTTTTGACAGTCATACCTCAGTCTGCCACGACTGCTCTGCTGTCTTCCACAGGTTAGTCCCCACCAACCACTCAGACTGAAAAATACAGCAAATAATGTGATTGTTAGGAGTTTAATGGGTACGAAATATTAAAGCCTCAGAACTTAAAAACATGTTTTCTCTCCATGTAATCCCAAAGACGTTCAGTTATTGGTCTAATCTAATCTAAAATCACCAGTTAAAGCTACCGTTGGTAACTTTCATAAAAAATTGCTTTTTGTCATATTTGCTCAAACTGCCACTGTATCCCGACAGTACTACATGAATCAGACACAGATCTGTGAAAATCATCTGCCTCCTGGTGCTTTTTCTTTGCATAAGGAAAACAACCAATCAGACTGAGGAGTCTCTAGTGCAGTGTCTATGGCTGTGAACTGCGGTCAAAAATAGGAAGGGCTGATCAAATATGAATCAAGATTTTGTTACTGCATTTATTGTCTTTTTCTCGGCTCAAATGTCAACTCGGCGGCCGAGTCACAAATTGTCTTACTTTACAGCCACTAAAATATGTTTCTGTAAACATTTGAAGACAATGCAGTAACAGAATCTTGATTCATATTTGATCAGTACTGCCTAGTTTTCCAGTTCACAAGCTCTCACTGAAACTGCGTTAGAGGCTCCTCGGCTCCGATTGGTTGTTTAAGTTCGGGTGCAGTGGAAACTTGCAAATGCCATTAGGAGTGCTAGGGGGAGGCAGAGAAACATCAGTCACCCGGTGGAATGGCACTGGCATTCCAGGATCCAAACCAAGTTTCGGCAAAAGGACACCACATCTCCGGACATCCTGATGGAAACCGACGCAAGCACGGAGGCCAGCTCATCGTCCCACACCTGCACACTGGCCAGCAGGATGCACAGCCGAGAAGATCGCAGACTGTCTTTAATTCCTCAATGCTTGCCTCAGTGTCCCCTCTGATGTAGAGATGGTGATGGGCTCAGAGATGATCTTGCTTGTCCACGTGGTCAGGATCGTAGCCATAGGTCGCACCTGATAGCCATCTTCCTCTGTGTTTACTCTGTTTACATTTGTCCTACTGTCAGGATAAAGTGACAGTTTCAGCAAATATGACACAAACATATATTTATAAAAGCTACCCACTTAACCTTTAACATACCTTTAAACGGCATTCAGAGTAATAATAGGCATTCGTGAATTTGTCCCACTAAAAATACTGTAGATAGCAAAACGATACAGTTGCCTGAACACTAATAAGTATCCCTTTTTAAATGAAAAACAACTCATGGACACCATTAATTATATTTTATGTAACAAAATATTGGTGTTTGTTATGTGTCTCTTCAGAGATTGCTACTATGACAACTCCACAACTTGTCCACGATGTGCCCGAATGACTGAACGCAAGCAGGACGACTTTCCAGATGTAAAAGATGCATAAGTCTGGCGAGGACCACCTGATGTTACTGGATGTTGCACTTTGCTTCATGTTGTGCTCTACTCGATCATGAAAGTCTAACAGAAAAAAAAAAAAAGCTTTTTGTCTTTGTCCTTGGTTTGTTTTATGTATAATGTTTATACTGTAGTGTCTTTAACTTCCTGTGCACTACACAATGAAGCAGGGTACTCAGAAACCCATCTGGAAATTAATATATATATATTTTTTTTATCCAACTTTTTAATTCATACTAAAATCAGATGTACTGAACAGTGTTTATGTGTGTTTGTGTGGGTGATTTGCATTCATGTGTGCATCTGCTTGTATAAATGTACAAAATAAATTCCCTATAGAGAAAAGCCACCTCATCAGTAGGTGAGTATGCATGCAGGAGTTGTTGTATATTAACTGTTACAAGCCTCGGCTGCATTAAACTCTACTGCCAACCCTGAATACAAAACTTTGAGGTTGCCATGTATGGAAAATGATTTTGAATTTTAAGGATTATAACTCCAGCTTCCAAAGACTAAATCACAAAAATATATTAACCAGAAATTTGCCTTTCAGCTGCCAGTTGTATGCTTTTATTTTAATAACAAAATCTTGTAAACATGCTTTTGAAAGTTAAGTGAGTTACCTTGCACTGATTATCATTTCCAAGCATCTGTATTTTAGGGTATTTAAGTTAGTATCACACAACAACAAAAAATGTATACTGTTTAATTAGTTTACAATAAGAAATCAATTAAATCTGTTACACTATGTGATCATAACATCACTCTTTGGCTTTCCCTTTTTAAGCACATTTCATCATCAGTCCCAACACTGCTTATCTTACAGGTATTCCACCCTCCATTCTATTACATGCCTGTTTTCCTTTCAGATTTTTATTCATCAATCTGTTGATCTGTTTAACATTTCTTCAGAAAATATTTCCAGGCCTTAAAGCAATATTTTCTTTCAGCATAGACCTGCTTTGAGTTTGTTAATTGTCAATTAGCCGCCATGAATACGGGAAAAACAATGATATTGCTTGCAATTTTTTGACAAGACAGGTTGTGTCTATACAATCAAACTATAATTTGAAATATTAATACATATATTAGCAACATATATATAATCAAAGCATGCATCACCAGTACATACATACAAGAAAAGGAATATGGAAGTTAAATGTGCTATCCCTTTATTCAAAACTGTGAACTTATTTTAGACAGTTTACTCTGTGTTTAATACGGTTCAGTTTAATGTAGTGTGTAGCAAATACATGTGAAGACTTATAAACATTGTGTGCCTAAGATAGTCAGGTTACATTGTTATCTTAATGTCTTAATACACTTGCCATCATGTTAATGGTTTTAGTCTTAAAGTACCCATAGCACATGTTGTCCAGAGACGACAAAGATGTTAAGTGACACCTTTGGTAATTTGTAAATGTTGATCTCAAGTATTTGTTTTAAAATAATGAGTTGTGGCTGTGTTATCTTTCAGCATGATGTACTGTATCATATTTTTTTTTCAAACTAATGGACATACATGGTGTAGGTGAAACCCATGCCCTGTTAGTAGCCCTGGAGTAGTGCTTGAATAAAGTGATAAGATGCATTAAAGCTGCAGTGTTGTGGGTAACTCCAGTTCAATTTTCACCTGTTTATGGATGATTTATGACTTAATATTATTATTATATTGGGCCCCATTGGCATAGATGTGTAACACTGCTGTTTTTAACTAAGCAGCAGCACATTTATAATAAAAATAAATATCTGTGCTCAGTATCTGCATACATATGCTCAGTCACCTTGACATCCCAGAACCGTTTGACTTTCCAGGACAGATATTGATAACTTTAAACTTTCAGTTTAAAAACAGGCTCTGCCTAAGGGGCTTCCTGACCTGCACCTGTTGGGCCCCTGGACCTCTGCCTGGTAGGCCCATTTGGTAATCAATTCATTTACCTATTATGTTAAATAATACAATGTGTTACTCAACTGTCAACAAAAGTAGCCCCAAAAATGCAAGATTGGCCTGATGTTACTCTTATATTGATTGACAGTGATTAATATGCGCAGCTGAATGAGAAACTTTTTTGTAAACAACGCACAAGTCAAACAGATTGATTAATTACTTGGTCTATAAAATATCAGACAATGGTGAAAAATCTCTTTCCCAGAGTCTAAGCTGGTGACATCTTTAAATGTCTTCTTTTGTCCAGGGAACTGTCAAACCCCCAAAGATATTCAGTTTACAATCGTAGAAGACAAAGGAAACAAATGTAGTGGAGTAAAAGTATAAAATTGCAAAAAATGGAAATAGCTTACTTATGTAAAATACAGCTCTCAAAAAGCATAATGTAAGTGTACATGAGGAGTGGTCAAGGACTTGGATTTCCACAAATCAAGTACAGTTACTGCTGAACCGAAATTAAAATCCAATCATTGTGTAATGTTACAATTCAAGATAAAAAAAACTATAGGCTAGGTAATATATAGACCTAGGTAAATTTACTATAGCACTATCATAAACAGGAACTCTGGTCTCAAACAGATTGATGCATTGCACGAGTAGGCATTGAGTTTGCTGTATGAGTAGAACCCATGAACCCACCCATTGGTTGCCTCTTAAAAAGTTGGCTCTTAAAAAAATATGAGCTTTAAACATACTTAACTTACAGGCTTTGTACTACACCGACATAGTTTTTTTTTAATTTTTTTTTTTTTAATGTACGTTACGTGATTTAAGCCCAAAATTGATCAAGAAAAATCGGGCCTTCGGACTATGATCAGTAATCGAAACCTCGCGAGATGACGAGTGTGTACGGTACTACTTGTTGACTCGGAGAACACACGTCCAGTATAACCCATATGTAGCCATCTACATCCATGGTAACCACAGCCGAAATTACAACGCTGTGGAGATAGATCTGGGAATGCGACCGAATGAAAGTAGCTGACACACGATGGGGCTGCTCTCTGTGAGTGTCGGACCCTTTCGGAACCGAGTGTGGGCCGTTCGGACGTGGATTCGAGACTTATCCACTATTTCAGCTACTTTTCACAACGGGAGCGCACTCCCGTCGGTACGGTGACATTGTTTTTGTACTTCTTATAATGTAAAGTCGCTACGGTCCTCTCAAAATAGAATTAGAAAAAAATAGATATACAAACTTGTTTTGCAACAGCTAACGTTACTTGCATATGCGGTGTCGCAGGAGTTGGAGCCCTGTGTGACCGTATGAGGTTTGTCATGGGAAAGAACACAGTGTTCCTCGGTGCAGGAGGCTACAGAGCCCCCCAAACCTGTAAACAAACAAACTGCACCACTGTTTATGTATCATTCCTCAGTTGTTTGTAATCTCACGATGTGTCCATTTGATAATGTTTAGTTTAGAAGTCAGTTTCCTCAGTTTCATAATGTTTTGTTTGAAGGGGGCGTTTCTCTGTTGGCCCATGCATTTTCATTCTTTTTCATTCATTCAGTTGCTTTTGAATGTTATCAGACATGCAAGTTATTTAATATAAATAAAACTTGGTTAAATAGAGGTTCACTGGCTGGGATGAGTTATCTTACACTTTCTGCTTTTCTATTGAAGTAGAACAATCAATCAATCAATCAATCATTGATTATTTGACTTAAAGATTTCCCAATTCAAGTTTCATTTAGGTTTGTTATGTTTTTAGTCATAGTTAATATTTAAAGATATCTCCAAAATCTTTATTTGGCTGTTTCTGGTATCTTTCATTAAAAAGAGATTATTGTTCAACAATAACATATTGTTACTCAGATATATCTTGATATGTAAACAAAATGTCAGATACATTCACATAATATTGTCATTTTTTATGATTCTCAAGTATCAATATTATATTTGCCGCAAAAACGATAAACCACAATCAAAGATTTTGCAGTTGTGTGGAAGAAACTGATATTTTAGCTACTTTCAAAGGTGTTCATAACCTAAAATAACCCCTTAAATATAATTTAATGTGTTTGATATGCACACATAGTGACAGATATGTGAATAAATACCATGTGATCTTAAAAGCAACTGTTCACTGTATAAGTGGGTTATCTGCAACAGTCTTGTAATGAAATTAGACTTACACAGTCCAGTATGCTCATGTCAAAATGAGATTTCAGTAATCCTGTGAATAATATAGCAGGACAGATTTCTCATATTAACACGGAAGCTAGTCTGCAAGACTGATTCAGAACAGCTGTAGATTACTGTGGATTACATGTTTAGTTTTGTATCGCCTATCAACAACATCTACTACATATAGCATGTTTAATTGATGCCTTTCTGCTGTATATTTCTTTTCCACCTGTCTTTTTATGGCCATGCCCTCACTGCTAACATATTCATGATATAGTATCTTAATTTCAGAAGGCGTCACTGATCCAAAGGAGACGTGGAGGATTATATCAACACAGTCTCCCCCTTGCTCGGTTACTTAGCTCAAACAAACCACCAAAAGGTAATGTACCTCCTTGCACTATGTAATGTAGCTAAATGAGTGCACACAGTGGCCTAAATCGATGTGAGCCAGTTGCACTTAATTATTTTGTTGTTTGCTGTTGAATTGGTTCAGGTTTTGAAAAGTTTTTCCCAAAGAGTGAAGAAAGCACTGGCGTCAACAAATCAGCTGAAGGTGAGGGACAAGCAGCATTTAGACATCCTCTGTTCTCATTTCCTCTGCACTGTATGACTGATTTTGTTGTTGATTCTGTTACTATTTAGATGAAAATAGCAAAGAGCAAGAATCTCTTGTAAGGGAAGAGCGGGACACAAATGATGATGGGGACCAAAGACGAAGAGGAGGGAAAAAGGAAGAATCACAGTGGTGGACACGCTTCCAGGTGTGAATCATAGCCAGTCTTTACTGCTCATTAAAATGCACTACACACAAACACATGGAATATATTTACTAAAATGCTGGCATATGAAAGCTTTAAAAGTCAAATTTAAACCTAATTGTACTTATTAGTGCAAGTTTAAGTTGCATTCTCCATAATTTGGCATCCTTTTGTCATGTAATGACTATTCAGGTGTATAATACTCTTATAGTTAGTTCTCTCTCTCTCTTTCTCTGTAAAATGTTCCACTCACAACATATCTTGGTCACCTTTTATTTAGTAGTGAACTTTAATTGATTCTTATCCAAAATGTCTGTTTATGTTGTGTATTTATGTTAAATTAGCATAAGCTGATATATTGTCAGACTTTCCAAACGGTCAAATGTTGAAATTGATATTTTCCTTAAAACATATACTGGTCATGCTCTACTTTTAAAAGGGTGCTAAGTTGAGAGGCCTGCCTGGATTTTTTTTCAGTGGCCTGCTGACAGCCTCTCCTTTAATCAATTCATCTCTCTCTTACACCTTTTTATTTATTTATCTTTTTACATCTAACAGGATGATTTCCCCCTGGATGAAAAAGCAGTGCGGTACTTTGCAATCGGTGCTGCCGGCATGACCTCAGCTTTTTTGTACTTTTACTTCCGAGAGACGGGGATGCAGATCTCCTGGAAGGACTTTGTACAGCACTACTTAAATAAAGACTTGGTAAGAGGCAGAGAGTGTTTTAGTTTTGGTATCTTCCATCTTTTATCTGTTTGTTTTTGAAACCATGTAAAGAAATTGGTTTTTGTGCTCTCTACACAGGTTGATCACCTAGAGGTTGTCAATAAACAATACGTCAAAGTAATTCCTGCCCATGGAGTGAACACATCAGAAGTGGTTAGTGCATAAATATGCTTTTATGTCCTTTTGCTTTTCATATAGGTCACTCAGTCGGTTAGGGGTATTTCAAAGTGTAGCTTAATATTAACACGAGCAGAGAAGAGTCATACATTTGACAAATAATCTTAATTTAAGGCCCTCTTACTGTTTTTCTCCTGAACTGTCAATCACGACTGACAACTGAGCAAAATCCATCCAAATCCATTTCACTAGTTAGGTTCATGGGATGCGAATCCTACCAGACCAAGTCTGACTGTAGCAGCAAAACCCCCGACAGCATTGAAATGAGCAATGGTGCAATTTATTGCTCATTTCTATTTGTAAAAGGAAGAATGTATGTCCTCCTTGTTATTTCTTCTTTAAAAAGTTACACAGTCTTGCTTATGTTTTATGTTGTGTGTATGTTTCAGAGCTATTTGTGGTTCAACATTGGCAGTGTGGACTCATTTGAGCATAACCTGGAGATGGCCCAGCAAGAAATGGGTTTGGACTCACAGAAAGTTCCTGTATTCTACAGCAGTGAAAGCGATGGGTGAGAGTTGAATCTGATGAGTTCCTGAAACTTACAAAGCAAAGTAACTCTTATGCAAATTGGATTGGTTGATGATGCCTTAATTGAGCTTCTTTCTCTCTCCCCAAAGGGCACTCCTTTTCAGCTTACTCCCAACCTTACTGCTGGTCGGCTTTTTACTTTTTGCCATGAGGCAGGGACCAATGGCAGGAGGTCAGCGAGGAAACCCCTTCATTATGAGTGAATCCAAAGCCAAGGTAATAAAAGGCAACGTCGGCATTCAGTTCAAGGATGTCGCAGGCTGTGAGGAGGCCAAACTGGAGATTTTGGAGCTTGTCAACTTCTTGAAGAACCCGCGGCAGTACCAGGACCTAGGCGCCAAGATCCCAAAGGTGTGACACACTGTATATCAATCAAGTATTGTGGCATAGGGTCGGGGGGTGAAGGTGACAGGAACATTTCAATTAATGGATTTTTTTCTCCCTCCGAAGCATAGTATGGGCTAAGAATTAAGTTTTGAAGTTTCTCCACCTAGTGAAGTATTCATTGAGATACTGGTATTGATCATTAAGCAACACCTTTCTTTTCAGGGTGCTATGTTATCAGGCCCACCTGGTACTGGCAAGACCTTGCTAGCTAAGGCCACTGCAGGAGAGGCCAACGTGCCCTTCATCACCGTCAACGGCTCGGAGTTCCAGGAGATGTTTGTTGGCGTGGGTGCAGCGAGGGTCAGTACCGGGCTAAATGCAAGACTCTGCCAACAAGTTGTGAAGCTATATGATGGGTCTCATGCAGTTCATGCTGCTGTTTGGCAACATCATCTGTAACACAATGATTCTTGATTCTCAGACTACATGGGGCACACTCTCTACTGGGTGAGCTAGAGGTTGACTCAATTTATAAGATTATGTAAGTGATTTCTCTTGACTCTGTCCTGTATTAGATAAGGGATACGTTTGCCACGGCTCGAAAAAATGCCCCCTGCATCCTTTTCATTGACGAGATTGACGCAGTTGGCAGGAAGAGAGGCAGGGGGAACTTTGGAAACCAAAGTGAGCAGGAAAACACCCTCAACCAGTTGCTTGTGGAAATGGATGGTAGGTAGTTATGTCACCTCTTTTAGTGTTCAAGCCTTTCTCCCATTCTGGGTGCAATATTTCACAAGATCTTTGTATGCTATTTGTTTTTGTCATTACAGGGTTCAACAGTAGCACTAACGTGGTCGTTTTAGCCGGCACCAATCGAGCTGATATCCTGGATCCAGCTTTGATGAGGCCAGGGCGCTTTGATCGACATATATACATAGGTAAAGAGTAGCACTTGTCTGAGGTCGGCTTCCTTTCTAGCTCTCCCCTGAATAACTCTTTCTCTCTACATTATCATGTATCACTGGGTCAATTTGTTAGGAACATTTCAGTTTATCATTTGCAAGTGAAGAGTTATCTGCAGGTTTTGATGTACATCTTGCCCCTAAAATCATACCAAATAACCAAGCTGACTTTTGTTTCTTTGGACGTCTCCATTTCCTCTACACTTAGAAGCAACCCTGGAGTTTTAGGCTACATTTACATTGCTACGTTTTGGTTTAAAAATGAATATCTTTTGCTAGGTTTACACCTCGCATTCACACTGCTCTGGGGCTTGTAAACGTGGCGTTTGCACAAAAGAAGACGTACGCCGCTCTCTACGCAAGAATTGGGATTTATAAAAAGCAAACTTGACGGGAAAATGTGCGGTCCGCCACAGACACTCTGACCCAGGCATATGAACAGAAATGGGTGAAATGAGAAAAGACGACACCAACGGCAGATGGATTAAACACGTGAAACTGAGACCATTGTGTAAAACAAATCAAAATATTGCCTCATTGATTTCACTCATGAGAATTCACAAAGCCATTCTTACAATTAATATCCTACACAAACACCTGTTTGATCCATCTGCGGTGAAAAACAGACAAAATAAAACAAGATACTATCATAAATTCAAATGAAGATATATTTGTGAAAAAAACTCAAATGTTCTGTAATTATATTGGCATGTTATGGAATTTATTCTCATGAATAATACGACAAACCGGACAAATAATGTTTACACTGATGCTGTTTTCGATGCGGAGCACATCCTTTTAATATGGTCATCATATACAGTATCAGTGTTTTATAAAGTGTTTAGTTTTATGGCTTTAGATCATTTTATTTTTGATTTAAATGTTTGTTTTATTGTAGGTCTAAAGCATGTTTTAACCATTGTGAAAGGTGCAATAGAACGTTTTACTAATTACATGCTCCTTGCGCAGAACTATTTGTCATTTACAATTAGATTAATTCCGACACCTTTAGCTTTTTAGATGTAATCAAATTGATGGGTATTAAAAGGCATGCCATGCGTAATGACCCACAATGGCTGGTTTTGCAGTGTTGGAAAATGTGGCAAATGGAGACAGACAGCAAGAAGACTTGCTGGCAAACGAGGACGAGTGGCCTCAGAGCCAGTTCTGACTTCCTCGGATCTCTGTGCTGTTTTGGGCCCAGCGTTACAGAGGAGCACTCGGAGAAACCATGCTGTGCCTGTCCCACTTCAAGAGGGGTCAGCTCCGGCGTCCCGTGGCATAAACACTTTCTCTGTGTAGCGCCAGGCGTTTTTTTTGTATCAACTTTAATATCAAACCATTTCTTTTTAATTTGGGTCACAGTCCGACCTCTGAGGCTGTGGCATTAACTGCGTCTGCAACATGTTGCCACGCTATAGCTTTTTGGCATTAGTACTGCCCACACTGTGCCCTCTAAACATATTATCCTCTTTTGCACCTCTCTAACAAGAACTACAACTTCACATTGAGTGAAAGTCCTTTGCTTTGTTTTCCTCTCTGATCATGATGTCTGTATGAATGAATATTATTTGGGGCGTTTCACTGACTATTTAAGGGAAACTATGGGCATGGCATGAAGCCGCCAAAGCTGCGCCACATTTAGAGTTGAATGTGATTTATAAAGGGAATCCGGCGTAGGACGTGCATGCGCATGGTTTTATAAATCTGAATATTTCTGTGCGTACTCATCATATGTTTCATCCGTACGTCACTTCTGATGCAAATTCGCCGCACAGTTTTATAAATGAGGCCCCTGGTGTTTCAGAGCCCCTAAAACGAAGAAATTTGAAAACACGTGTGACCCTGTTTTGGTTTGGAGTCTCGGGGGTTGTGTTTCTGTCTCAACGGCCGCAAACGGAGAACTTTGGCAACACAAACACTGACGCCAACGTTTTGCTGCCTGATTGGGTCATGATGTCTCGTTCTCTGAGACTAAGCTACTAACGTTACCATGGCAACTACCAGCAACGGGCGGAGTATACATGCTGCCTCCTGTTTATCCCGGCACGCGAATGCCCGGTATACGTGAATGTTCATGAGCTATGCGGTTTGGGCGTGTTAGTTTAAACGCAGATTAGTTCTTCTACTGTAGCTGAAAACACGTGCGCATAGAGATCGCTTTAGGCTCAAAACATGTTTCATGCATGTGATCTAATACTGCATAGCAGACACTATGGAACAAATTCAATTCAGTGGCACTAATTCATGCAGTTTTAACTTTGTTAGTGTTGTTGCCTGCTTCAAATTAGGTGCTAAGCTTGACCTTACTGACACTTACTGTATAGTTTCCTTAGAAATTAGCTTCAAACCTATAAGATTTTCTTCTGTTCTTTTTTTGCACCTGTTCACTTGTGATTTCATTAAAAGCGTGTGTTGCATACTGTGCGCTTTTATCTTTGTGGTTAAAATGGTTGATCTTTTTCTGCCTGCTAAAATCTAATTTGCTTTACGCCAGACAACGCCGGACAATGGTGGGCAGGGAGCGGTTTTCTATCTGACAAAGAAAACTGGGTCAAAATGAGAGAGCTGGCTTTCTATAAAAGAAGGATTAGATGACTGGAGGCCAACATAAGGGATGGGATACACTGCTCCTGTCTGTGTTGTTGAGTCTATGTTCCCTTTCCTTCAGTCTTTTGTTGTTACATGTAAACAGTAAGCGTTTATATAATACAGCCACACTACTAAATATTTTTTGTTAAGTAATAAGTTAATCATTATGTCAATCATTTTGAAACAAAAATAAGTTTTGGGTTTAGCCTGAATAATAATGCATTTTGTTTAGGTCTTCAAGGCCGCAAGTTCAACCGCTGCTTAAGGACTCAGATCTAATGGGTTCTTTAAATGTTCCTCAAAGTGCATAGACAACCTTGGTGTCTATAGCTATGTATTGCCAGTTAAACATTTGTCAGTGCCATTTTGAAAATGAGCTGTATAACATGAACGCAGAAAAAGTGCAAAGTAGTTGTCAGGACCAGTTGAATGAGCTTCTGTAATATTTGTAAATGTGACGTCATAAGGTACAGAATCTGAGACACACACGTGTTTCCTTAGCTTAGCAGTTTATAAGAGTAGTGTTGTCTCTATTTCAGTAACATTATCATGTGATGGTGTTACTTTAGCAGTATCTGTTTTAATTTAATGTTGCTCACTGTTTATCATTATTTTGGATTATAAAAGAAAATGTCCTGAAAATTTATGATAGGTTTCTTTTTCTTCCTTTTTCTTTCTACAGGCCCACCAGATATTAAAGGCAGGGCATCCATCTTTAAGGTGCATTTAAGACCTCTGAAGTTGGACACTAGTATAGAAGTAGAGGCTTTGGCCAGGAAGCTAGCTGCACTAACCCCAGGTTTTACTGGTAAGAACAAGAGCTGTGTGTTGATGTTCACATGTGAACACACTCTTTGGATTATCTACAGGGATCATACAGTTTGTCTTCTGCATCTCTCTCTGTATTTATCATACCACAGTCTAACTTGGTTGTTGTGGCTCCTTTTGTGTCTCAGGGGCTGATATTGCTAATGTGTGTAATGAGGCTGCGCTAATAGCTGCCCGACGCCTCAACCAACATGTCAATACTAAGCACTTTGAGCAGGCAGTCGAGAGAGTCATTGGAGGTAAGTTGGCATGCACTTGATGTTATGACAACATTCATAGAATGACTACTGGATATGGGTTTTACACCTTAATTAAGTTAGTAGTTAAAGCAATTGCTATACATTTATGTATTTCTTGTATACTGTTTATATTGATTTATATTTTAAATACATCCATAAACGTGAACTTAGTGCTTTAATGTGAGATATACATACTTTTAATGCAGTAACCATAACTTACAGCCTGTCCTTATATTTATCATTGAGACTTCCCTTAAGGATTTGATTATACTGTACTTACTGTGTGATTTCATGCTGTACTCAAAGCTCATGCACCAACCCACCCCTCAACTGTATCTACTGTATGCTTAAAGGGCACATCAACCCAGATAACTTATTGCTTGTTAAAAAACACACACACATGCATATTAATGACATCCTCCGTGCTCTCAGGTCTGGAGAAAAAGACTCAGGTACTGCAGCTTCCAGAGAAGACTACTGTGGCGTATCATGAGGCCGGACATGCTGTTGCAGGCTGGTTCCTAGAACATGCAGACCCCCTACTTAAGGTAGTCACACCTTTTCCTTCCTCTCTTTCCTCACACTGCTGCTTGACTATGTGAAATCTGTAGCCCTTGCATAATCTTGTTTTTACCCTCTACAATCAAACTAGAATTTGACCAAGTATTTTACCATATTGATAATTTGATTAATTATAATGTACTCCCTCAGGTGTCCATTGTTCCCAGAGGGAAAGGTTTGGGTTATGCGCAGTATCTGCCTAAGGAACAGTACCTGTTCACCCAGGAGCAGCTGTTTGACAGAATGTGCATGATGCTGGGGGGTCGAGTGGCTGAGCAGGTTTTCTTTCGGCAAATCACCACCGGGGCACAGGATGACCTCAGGAAGGTCACGCAGTCTGCATATGCACAGGTAATCCCCACAGTTTACAACAGGCATGTTAACAGATACACAAGGCAGGAAACTTCTGTATGTGATACAAAAATATATTGTAATGTACATTTTATATGAGGGAGCCAGTGTTGAGTCATAAACTCTCACATTCTGAAATAGAAGTTGTTTACTTTGTGGTGATGTGGTGAAATTATCACTTATCCTTTAGTATACTAAATGGGTTTCCAGATTGATTTTCTCAAAAGTGTAGAGACAAGATAAACACGTGAAATAGCAGCTCCTTTGTCACTGTACACTAAGTAACTACTAGCTATTATTTTAGTTGAATTCCACTAACAAGTAGCTTCCTGCAGGCAAACTGCTAGAGTACCAACTTGAAGATTAGACTATATTCTTTTTTTACTGCCCAGACTATTTCAATTAGAAGTCACTTTGCACTTTTTGTTAGTCAGAGAATGATGTTGTAACCAAAGGCACATAAGAAGCAGTTTGTCTTTAGACTAACAGGACTCATTTCTCTTCATATTTTAGGTTGTACAGTTTGGAATGAATGAGGCGGTGGGTCAGATGTCCTTTGACCTCCCTCAGCAGGGTGACATAGTAACTGAGAAGCCCTTCAGTGAACCTAAAGCCCAGCTTATAGACCAGGAGGTCCGCTTGCTTATAGATGCTGCCTTCCAGCGAACACTTCAGCTCGTCACCGACAAGAAAGAAATGGTGGAGAAGGTGAGAAGTATTATCACTGATGAACAAAACGATGGAGAGAAGTTAACATGAAGAGTACTCTTTTATGGTCTGTTTAAATTTGTATTTTTAAAAACTGGTTGGAAAAATTGTTACTTTTACTATTAGTTGTAACTACTGCTAATCTGTTCTTGAACTCAGCGATCAGTAATGCCACTTGCATTTTCATTGATGGAGTTAGCCATCGTCATTAGAATGCTTCTTGTTTATTATTATTGGTCATGTGTTGCAGGTGGCAAAACGTCTGCTAGAAAAGGAGATTCTAGACAAAGCCGACATGGTGGAGCTGCTAGGAACTCGTCCCTTTCAAGAGAAGTCATTGTATGAGGAGTTTGTTGAAGGGCTGGGGGAATTTGCAGAAGACACCTCTCTACCTGAAGGGCTAAAGAACTGGAACAAGAACAAAGGAAAGGAAAAACACCCGCAGAATCAACAAAACTATTACTAGGTGGGAGTTGACAGTACCCTGGGAAGAACATATGGGGGAAGCTCGCCAAATACCAAGAGCTGGTGGAGCAGTGTAGGAGCCGAGGCTAGTGGGCCCTCTGCGAACCAATCAAACCGGGGGTTTGTTGGGCGCTTGATTTGCAAAGCTCTGACTGGGCTCAGAGTAACTGGAGCTGCGAAGAGGTGGGCCATCCGCACCATAACTGAAGCTGCAGAGAAAGCCACAAGGTGGCTTTGGATAAAGAGGGCAAACCTGTGGATTGGTGCTACTGGGATGCAAGCAGGGACCTAATCAACCCCGGCTGTGTCACCTGGGGGAGGGGGTATGATGTTGAAAGACCCGAAACCCCCAATGACCCCAAGAGCATCACTGATGATACATCCCAGCGCATCCTAGAGATGTTTCTTGTAACCTGAAGAGTGCAGTTTGTGGCTCATTTCACTGGAGGTGCCTTAATTCAATGCTCTGATGCAGTCCTACAGGACAATGACACTGACAATCATACCACAGAATAATCTGTACTGATGGTCAGGAAAGTTACTGAGCTCAAGTTACAAAACTGATATCACATGAGATATGCTTTTTAATATTCAGCATTAGTTGACATCATGTGGAAATCATTTGTTGTGGTGGTATCATATGAGTTGCATTTTATTCTGAGGCTCATTGCCCTTATCCAACCTTAAAACTATAAATCTATTAAGAATGATTTCTTCCCTAAGTGGGGGATACCAGATTTCTTCTCGTTTCTCAGATGTTTAAGATTTCAAAGGCACGTTGACTGTTTTAAATCTTTCTTCACACTGTCGTACAATGTGACATTGTGTCTCAACTTAAATATATTTTAATCACCATTATAGTCTTTCAGCAAACATCAACCTTCCCCAACTTGGTTCTTCTTTATTTAGCAGTAAAGACAGCTGTTAGAACTCAGTGTTTGTAAATTTGCTTGCACATATTACAAATGTCATTGGATCACATATATGTAGGTTGTTGTCTCTTCCTCATTGTCCCATACTAATAGGAGTCAATATTGATGTAGACATTCATTACTTTAGTTTGATGGTTACTTAAAGGTCCTATGACATGCTGCTTTTTGGATGCTTTTATATAGGCCTTAGTGGTCCCCTAACTCTGTATCTGAAGTCTCTTTCCCGAAATTCAGCCTTGGTGCAGAATTACAGCCACTAGAGCCAGTCCCACAATGAGCTTTCCTTAGGATGTGCCATTTCTGTGTCTGTAGCTTTAAATGTTATTGAGGAGGAGAGAGGGGGGGGGCAAGGTGGAGGGTGGGGGTGTGGCCTTGACCAACTGCCATGCTTCGCTTGTTTTCAAGCCATGATGTCTCTCTCTTTCTCATGGGTGGGCCAAATTCTCTGGGTGGCCAAAGCAAAGAAAGGGGAGGTAACCTTCCTCCTTATGACCTCATAAGGAGGATATTCCAGATCCGCCCATCTGAGCTTTCATTTTCTCAAAGGCAGAGCAGGATACCCAGAGCTTGGTTTACATCTATCGCCATTTTTAGCCACTGGGGGACCATAGGCAGGCTAGGGGAACTCATCTTAATGTTAAAAAACCTCATGAAGTGAAATGTTCATGTCATGGGACCTTTAAGAACTGGGAACAGACTGGGAACAGACTAACAAAATGGCATACCATACACTTCATTCTCACACTACCTCACAGTCTGTGTTCTTAACTGCCTCTTAAAATGGCATCATCATTTGTCACAATACTCACACTATAGTCTGGTTATGCATTGGTTTTCATCCTGTTTATTTTGTTAATCATATGAAATGACATCCAGGATGATGCTTTCTGTGCTTCACTGTAGTTCATGTGGATATCAAAAATGAGTAAGGACTCAAAGTAAGGAGAGGATTAATTTGCTTTTCCATGGATGGATTGGGTGACCATCTTCATCTCAATACCTTGAGCCCTCCAACATTTATTAACATGACAACAAATTGCTGTTATTCAGGAAATCATTTGTTTTGGTGAATTGTGGCTTATGTTTAAATGTTTTCTCTTATTGTGAGCCAAGCGATCTGAACTTGATAACTACTCATGTTGCATTCTCATCTCATGTATTTGCCAATTACAGCCAAGTTAAACTGCACCAATGAATTTTATATAAGACCACAGATTTGTATACAGTAGTGTAAATGAACTGTATATCACAATTAAAAACTGTGCTCGGCATAGAATGGGGCTGCATTTCCAAAGTGTAGCTATTAAATGACACAATAAAATGCACTTTTTCAAGACTTCTATTTATTCTTCTATCATCCCAGAGTCACTTTTGATCCGTTGCGTTATAGCATTCAGAATTATTGGCACTCCTGGTAAAGACAAGCTAAATGTGAGATAAATAAATCAAGTAAGCAGCTATAACCTTTGCTTACAAAGATGTGACTTATTGCATCATGAGTTTGATTCTTCTTTTAAAAGATGATTACAAAATCGTTGGCACTTTGTTGTGTTTTTGGCATTCATGCAAAGCTCATGGAAGTCCACCTGACCATGATACAATTCTCCCTTAATTATCACCCATCAAGTCAATGCATCTACCAACTCTAATTACCTAAGCAGCAGCAATTCTGTCAGCAATCTTTTTTTAATGATAAAAAAATTTGAAAACATTTCTCTAAACAAATTTTGAAAAAAAAAGTACTTGAACTATGGAAGAGTATATTGCATATAGTTTGCTACTTGGTCTGTTTATCTTTTGTGTCATCTGCACCAAATGCCAATAATTCTGGAGGGCACTGTCACTACAATTTAGTGAGAGAAGTACAAAACATTTCAGTTAGGCAATTTTAATAACAACACACATATTTCATTAAGATGGAGAAAGTGTGGTGGATATAAAGAGCGTGGCCTCACTGACATCCACTTCCACTGATCAAGTTACCTTTATTGCAGGCAACAAAAAAAACCCTGTCACATTTTCAAGTCAACACATTAAGTAATAGCCTCACAAGATATTTTATTTTGAACAGCTCTATTGATTTATGTTTCCAATCAAATCCTGGCAATTCAATGTGAATCCCAGTGTCTAGACTTTACATGGAAGGTCTGGCCGACACAATTTCGGAACCAATCTCACCGTTCAGGCCATTACCCATCCTGAGAGGCTGTAAGGATGGAGGTGCTGTTATTCTGCTGACCTCATACCCTGTCTGTCATTCAAAAACAAAGCTTAAAATCATCTGGCAGCCCAGAGTGCATTAAGAACCCCTTTCATGTACACGTGTGTGTGTGTGTGTGTGTGTGTGTGTGTGTGTGTGTGTGTGTGAGAGAAAGAGAGGAGAGGGAGAGAGGAGGAGAGAGTGTGTGTATTGCACATCTCAACATCTTTAGTAAGAGTATATAGCACGTTGTCCAGAGCTCAACCTGAACTCGTCTACTCAGCACCATGAAACATTATGTGAGTGCGCAATGGCAGATGGGGGGCCTTTTGGTCCGCTTTGTGTTCCCACTCTGGCTGTGTCTGTCTGGCTCTGGGTTTTCTCTCTCTGCGTTCTGGCTCTTTCACATCAGAATCACGGCTGCTTCGGCCTCTCCAGCTTCATTAAGGGCTCTGCGGTGTCCGAGTCGCTGTGGTGCTTTCTTTCACGTGGGGGCTCAACTTTTCTGCAGCGTGTCCACGAGGGGGAGCGTGTGTACCCACCTCTGGGCAGCACAGGCTGATGGGAACCTGGGATCCAAACACACAATCCAAACTTGTTATCAACAGGAATCCAGAGTCTTGGCAGATAGAAACATGTAAACAGACACAAGGAAATCACTCTGCACACCCGTTATGTTTCACACAACTTTAAAATAGCTTTAAAATACAGTTCCTTATTTGTTAGTATACACAGCTCAACACCTGCTAAAAGAATATTTATAACTAGGGGTCTTGTAAGATACAGCTCCTGCTTGCTTTTCTTCTAGCCATTAAAAGCCTTTAGTCTATATAGCATGCCTGCACACAAACACACACACACACACACACACACACACACACACACACACACACACACACATATGCATAACAACCATTTCTAGACAGGCCACAGAATGTTGTTTATTCAAGACTACTGGGATCACCCTTGTTACATTTTTGAAATGATCCACAAAAGTATTCATCCACCAAAAAGCTGCTTTCTCTTTGTGTAAGCCATCTTATACCAACTGTTTGTATATTAGACATATTTTATATTAGCCTTGTGGTCATGCAGCTTTACACCACTTTGTGCCGATGTCCAACCTACCAGGAGGACAAAAAGGCAACAGAGGGAAAGACTGATAGAGAGCTAGAAAAATCACTTCCCAGTCTAATGTTGGGTCTGTTAAGTGAAGGTCATACTCAGTACCTGGCATATATTTCTTACCAACGCCACATCCATATCCTCACACACATCAGAGACGAAGAGAAAGGGGGAGGTAGAAAAGACATTGATCTCAGAAGATTGATGGCGTCTCGACTGGATTTTAATGAGGGACAACAACCTCCTCAGCAGCGTGAAGGAGTCTGCTGCAGCAAGCACCAAGAACACCTGCTCATTGACTGCTTGTTGTGTTTATGTGGTTTTATAAATGTGTGTCTGCAATGTGTGTGTTAGGCATGACTTTTTTTTCCCATTCATTGTGTGCATTCAGATTTCTGTTGGCCCCTTATTGCCCTGTCATCTAATTAAACGACTGATAAACATGAATTCAGAACACACAGCACACGTACAGAGGTGTGTTTGCACACATTAGAGGAAAAGTACACATAGCTTTTCCCTTTTTCTCTGTCTCGCTCTCTTACAGTCACATACACAGAGTACCCTGAGCAATGAGGTACTGCACTGTATTCCTTATGTGCTGCTGGCTAGAAGCCATTTGATTCTTCAGTCAGCATGTTGCTGCATGACTTAATGCTTCTGTTCTGAGACACTAGACTCTCCTACGGAAAACCTGTCAAGGCACAGGAAAAACATCATGCACATATATAAATGTCACAATGCCCTTCTCATTAAACCCATTTAAAGGGAAACACTTGTTTTATTTCATTCTATCTCTAGCACATCCCAATCAGTGTTTGTGAACTGAGGCAGTATAGAAGTATTTTTCAAAGATAATAATCTGTAATGTCTTTAAAAAACCTAAAGCGGCCCCAAAGGCAGTGAGTTGAGCTGGAATCTGACCTTTTACATTGAAAGGAGCTTATATAGAGGGTCTAAAGGATAAAGGTCCTAAAGGATAAATGGATAAAAAAACACTAAATGACCCAAGACAGAAAGCTGCTGCTGGACTGCTCCTCGACATCACTGCAGAGTTTTGACAGCAACCTGGAAACACCTGCTTCAGCATCACTGATTAGGGGGTGCCCCGTTGCGTTTTTGCTTGTGTCTGTTCTAGAGTTGTGTTTCCAGTGAGATGTTTCTGTCCTTCCACCGCAAACCCCAAACATAAACTGTCAGAGATGGGACCCTCTTGTGAGACACTGTCTACTATGAATGGACAATGAATTTCTGTTTCTTTTCCTATTTTCTGCATCATTTCATCTCTCTGCATGTCTACTTGTCTACAAATCTTTGGCCAAATTCTTAAAACAAATACCCGTTCTAAAACACAACTCCCATTATTTGGACATGAAAAAAATCAACCAGACAGAACGTAACACAATAGGTTATAGTCTGCAATGTCATCAGTTAAAACCCTGTTACTGCTCCAACGACAAAGCATAGGAGGCCAAAGCTATGCCTGTGGTAGTTTTTCAGGGACGTGGGTGAACGCTATTGTTCGTCAGGCTCATTTGAGTATAAAACAAAGAGCAAACCTACTGGACAAAGTCAACCTTTTGTATGTGCCTTTGGAGCTGCTTGAGAGACGCTTGATGAAGCACTAAGTGCTGTATGTTTTCAGCTACTTGGATATTAAGTACAACTGATCAAGTTCACTAATTGTGGTTGAATTGCCCATGAAACATGCAATCTGAATCAGGCTTTAAGCTGCCAAATAGCTAAAAGTAAAAGAAATTAACATGGGAATGGATAATGGGAAAATGGAAGACAGACAGCAGAGTAAACAAAACAAACAAGATACAAGCATCTATAAATAATGTGGTTGTGTGGTGACTCAGATTATGATTACGGTTTAAATGGCTTTAAACATCGACGAGGCCTTGTTTCCAGCAGGGAAAATTGAATTATTCAAGAAGAACCTACATTTAGCATTAACTCCCTTTAACCTCTCCCTCAACTACATGCCCTCAACGCAATGGCACACACTCAGCAGTTTCCCATACAGAATAATGCTCACACAGCACAGCTCAATACTACCACATTTGCAATGCAACCTTTGACACAAACTAATTAAATCAAACACCTTCTCTTTCTCTCCCACCCTGAACTCACTGATGACTTTGTGGGCAAATAAACTGACGTACTAAAACTCAAAAATTGCCTTGCATGAAGGGCTGAATAATGAGGGAGGTTTAAGGGAATCCAGATAAAACAGAACAGCTGTTTGCATAAATCCTTTCTCTCAAACACGCACACCGTCATTGTCTGCACAGCACAACATCTGAATATGACAATAGAATATCTTTGTTCATGTGTGAAATATATGGTTTAGCAGTTTTTTAATAATCAATAATTTTTTATGACAATGCATTAAGTTTCAAATGACAAAATGTGACAGTGTAATGACTCTGTATGACAAGCATTAGCATCTTATTGTATCTCCTGCACAATATATCAGATGTTGTTTGATGGACACTTTCATCCAAAATTACTCACAACACCAAAACTGTCATGCAATTGCAAGTGCTTAATACCAGAGACCATTATAGAACAGCTGTGTGTTTCATGTCTTTCGTGATCATATGATTCTTTGTACATATTGTGTAGCCCTATATGCAAAACACCTGTTACTCTACAGTATTTGTCCGCAGACTCTCTACAGCACGTGTCAAACTCAAGGCCCAGGCTCACAGCAAATTTTGGCCCGACTTATTGTGCACCACACCAAAAAAATCAGGAAACTGTTTTTCATACTGTAATTATGCGACACTGCCGTGCAGAATTTGACGGATTTGCCGACTTTGAGACTCAGAATTCCCCACAGAAGCAGAGCGTTTTTTAATATTCAGGCTGTGAAACAGGTTGTTGTGAGTCGGCTGGGTGGCAGCTGCTTTTAAAAATGTAATGTTTGTTTTTCATGACTTGCTAAATTCTACGATGGCTAAGAAACTTTTTTGCTGACTTTTTTAGGGTTTTATGTCGACCAAACTGTATGTGAGAAAGCTATATAAGACATGCAATAATACAAAGTTAATTGATTTTTTTTTGCTAAATAAAAGCATGTCAATAAACTCAACATGTCTGGGCCTTATTGTGATCGTCATGTCCAGTGTGGCCCTTAGTGAAATTGAGTTTGACACCCCTGCTCTACAGCAATGTTGGTGGCTGCATCTACATCTGGGACGGTATCCTTCCTCTGTACAAGCTGTATCTGAGGCAGACATAGAGACAGAGATTAGGAATGAAGAATAAAGACAATCTAAGGGACAGAGGATGAAGGAGAGGAGGATTGTGTCTGTGGTGAGTGTGAGACAAAACAGCTCACAGGTAGAAATGAGAGATTTCTGGAAGCAAGTCAAAGAAAGGCGCTGCACAAAATGATCCATCTCAGGTCGAAAGGACTTTTTTTACGAGGAAGAAATGTTTGCCACATTCTCAGTTGGCTGATCTATTTTTATTCACGGTTTATGCAAGTAAAAATACAAGAGTGAATGACACACACTGCATTTATTAACAATACAAACAGACCACCTCAATCCGTCATCTGAATATGTCATTTTGAGAGTGCAAATATTTAATCATTGTTAGGATTTTGTTTTTCTCACAGGTCTGATGCTGTGTAAATAAAACCATTTAACATCATAACAGTGAAATACAACTGTATGTGTCAGCTGACAGCAGGACTTCATCTTGATGAACAGAAAGCAGAGCAGCGGATGTGAGGCCTCGGATTGAAAGCCTCTTGGCTGTTGCATTGCCTGCAGCTGGCTACTGAAAAGCAGCTGTGGCCTGTGACTAACAATAGGCTGAGGGAACTTGGTGTGGTGGTGTTGGAGAGGACAGCTGAGAAGAGTGGACAAGCTAAAATTTGTTTAGTCTGCTTGGCTGTGGGAACATGGGTTCAAAGTGCAAGGAGGTAAATATGTATGTCACATACTGGAATAATTTACAGACTTGTTGTTTGAGGCATAAATTGTGCCAGTCAAATTCAAGATTTGGCAGTGGTGTACATGAATTTGCATTTAAGAAGCTGTAAAACATTTTGGAGCCATCATCATTAATCAAACTGAACTGAAGTGAATCAAATCATGACATAATGTGATATCTAATGATACATCAAATCTAAAAGAATCTAATTACTGTTGGAATAATTGGTTCCCCCCATTTTATATAAAGTCATCAATTCATAAGTAAAACATTAATATAAATCCCCTGATTTCACTTTTTAAAGTAGCATAGTTATTTTGTGTTTAACAACAAGATGATAAAACTGATAAGAAGTGATTATATGTTATTATTCTTTGACCGTGCAACCCAGACTGGCAACTTGCCTGCAAGTGTTTAAGACATTCAAATCTTAAAGTTAACAGACTACAGTGCTACCAAGCCACACTATACACTATGTGCTCAGCAACAAACAGCAGACACAGTTAGCGACTAGCTGGTGAACATAGTGGAGCATTTAGCAGCTAAAGAGCCAGATATTTCAATCAGACATTCATCAGGTGGCCAGAAACACAACTCCAAATGAATTATAATGTTGCTCTGCTGGATGTGTTACTAGGAAACTGTTTGCTAACAAGTTCATATCAACTTAAGGTGTTAATATGTCAATGTTGTGTCCACAACTTGCTTCTGCTGCCCCTGAGTGTGCAAACAAATATTTTATTGCAAGTTTAAGTAAACCTGTTGCTATGATCTAGTGTAGCTCGTTTGGTATAGTAACTCCATGATGGTGATGATCTGGACAGCACTAAAGCTGTCTTACACTACATCTTAGCACTAGCAGCAGTGAGAAATAAACTGTGTGTGCCTTGATTAAGAATCCTCTCAGAGTATATAATAAACTGGAATACTGTTTTAAGTTTTGGTAAAAACTTAAAACAGTTTTTATTTTACTTGAACACAATGTTCTCTACACTCGACAATCCACAAGGTTTGACTAAAAAACAAAGAACATGGGTCTTTCTTGCACATGAGACGAGCCTCTGCACTTTAATTTAAATAACTGGCTGTGGAGCTGCAGACAGCAGCATATAGCCAGATGGCTCACTGGGACCATAACTCACACTTAACAAGCTGTGCCATGATATGGAACATTAGTAATAAACAGAAAAAAGTCGGAAGGGAGATAATGCTGTTTTTGTTAAAGGAGGAGATGCTATAATAAGAACTACAAGAGAAAAATAAAAGCAATAGAAGCATGTAGAAAGAGTATGAGGAAGTTTTAGATAATGGTTTGTCTGACAATCCAAAATATGTTCACTGTGTTTCACTGGATCAAACAGTGAAGTCCACCATAAGGTTCTTTTAAGTCACTGTCACCAGAATGATAAATATCTGTTTTGAACCTATTACGTATTCTCAGTCAAAGAACGAGAATTGGTTACACCCCTAGTCTATGACAGTATTACAATTGGAAGTCTGACATTTTTATCAAGAAAAATGTGATGTTTTAAAGTGGGACAGTCCATGCACAGAATACATAATATTTGTAAGACATTGTCTAAACTTTGTCGATGGACCTTTAAATCTTGAGGTGGCATGAAATCCTGTGTGAATGCCGAGAGGCAGGAGAGTCGGAGGAGGAGAGAGTTCACCGTCCGCGTGCAGGATGAGGCTCACAGGTCATAAATAAAACATTGGAAAGATTTTGTGCTTCCTTGTGCGGATCGGGAGAAAGATGTTTATTTTTAGCAGGCCTTACCTGATGGTGACTCGTGGTTCTCCTCATCAGAATCAGCAAAGACTTCAGCCAGTTCCTGGTCAGACATGTCAGTCAGCTCAGTCAGATCCAGGAGGTCAAAGTGCACCTCCAAAGACGACACACTACTCAGTGGTTCTGAGGCAGACAGAGAAAACAGCATACTTTTAGTCTGAAAGGAGATTGAGAGATTAAAATGATCCACTTGTTTCTTGCTGACAGTGCAGAAGAAAAGCAGCTCTTTAAAAAGAAGTTGGTGATAAACTGCATTTATTCTCAACACAGAGCTCCTCAGCTCATCATGTAGTGCTCTTGACTCTTCATTGTACGCATAATCAGATCAATAGCTGGCTCTTGCAGCACTATTGTAAAATCAATTTCAACAAAGACTTTTTTACGATTTAACTTTTATTTGTAGCCTACATCTCTTGCTCTCTATTTCAGAAAAATATTTCACACAGTAAATTTGAATCTTTAATCTGCCTCAGAGTTCATCACTGTAGTCTCTGTTTCAGCAGCATGACACCTGCGTGTTAATACAGGCAGTCACTGAAGAATTGAAACAAGAGATAAAGTAAGACGAGATGAAAATAGCCAGTTCTTTAACGCATTGTGGTCTCCTCCATCTTTCCCCTGGGTGTGTTGCACCTGTTCATTTCTGCACAGGATTCCTCGGCAGGAAGGAGTCACTCCACAGCGCTGTGGAGATAGGTCTGGCAATGCGAGACCTTAATGCTGCACACAACAGGGTCAAATTCACACATGGTGTGCGTCAATGTGGCATGCTCAGCATTCCAATCAGTCTGCCTCCAAAGCTAAAATTTTAATGTAATATATGTAAAGTGAAATTTATTCGAAGACTGTAATACATGCATAATTCCTAGCAAAGGTCCAAGAACATCTGCTCAAGCCAAGGAACAGATTCTATGTAATAGAGCTGAACTAATCCACCATGATAGTAAGAAAGATGCTTAGGGACTGCACTGAGGCAAACGGAGGTGTGTTTGTATTTCCTTATGAATCAGTGGATGCTTGTCTGCCATGCAACGTCAAGTCTGAATGAAACAGTTCACTGGTTGTTTGTGGGCATGACTTTGTGGAGAAAAACGATGGGTTACATGACAGGTTGAAAGCTGTTATTATCCCATGTCGTTGGGCTGCTGTTTTGCAGGCTGTTTAGGTCAGTGCTTCAGCTTGAAGAGGCAAAGCCCACTCTCCTGCTGCTCTTTGTCTGCTGTTATATCTAATTTCCTGTATCGTCCTCCTGATAGAGCACATATTGATTTAAAGAAGACTGATCATCATGCTGAAGCAGTGGCTGGTGATTGTGTCCATGTTTCAACAGATTTTTAACTCCAAATAAAACACATTCCCTTAAAACAAGTGATTTCTCATCCTTCTTTGCAGTAATCACCTGTGGGATCCCCCAGGGCTCCATTCTAGTCCCCATTTATTTGTTTCTCTATATGTTATAAATTGGATAAATCATTGCAAACATATTCACATATATTCACACACATTAACTCTCACATTAAAACCCAACCCCAGGGCACCGGGTAGCTCACCTGGTAGAGCGCGCGCCCATATACAGAGGTTTACTCCTCAACGCAGCGGCCACGGGTTCGACTCAACTTGTGGCCCTTTGCTGCATGTCATTCCCCCTCTCTCTGTCCCCCCTCTCATGTCTTCAGCTGTCCTATAAATAAAGGCCTAAAATGCCCAAAAAATAATCTTAAAAAAAAAAAAGAAAAAACACACTCTAATGTTGGATATCTGAGGACAAATTAAAAGCAAATTAGTAAGAATGCTATTTGGTTTAATGTGATCATTCATGCTATATAACCCATTCCTGTTTAAATCATAGAAGGTTTTAACCACTGACTAAATACCACATACATGTGTCGTTTTTAGCACCATGGTTTCTTGTACGCTTACAGGTTACCACTTAAATATAAAATGATTTGAAGCTTCTTAGCCTGTTGTGCCATCCTGACAATGCAAATTTCTAACTTCTATATCAGCAGCATATCTATTTTCACCCCCTTTTCAGGAAGAGTGAAGAAACTAGAAAGCAGTGAATCAGGCAGGTTGGAATTTTTGGAGGAGATAAAGAGAAACGAGGGAGAGACAGGATGATGGGAGAAGAGGGAGAGATGAAGCTAGGTAAGAAGGAAATAAAACAACAAATAAGAGGGGAAGGGAAAAAAGATAAAGTAGATGGAGAGGAAGGAAGGCATTATGTAAAACAAAACACTAACTGCATTATTTTCAATTGGCTACAAGGTTATTCCCTTTCTGCTGCACTTGTTTTTAACCACCTCTTCCCAACGTCTTTTTTCCTCTCCCACACCCTTTCTCCTTGAATAATTGATCAGTATGATTTCTCTCCCAGGCAGACACACTGAAAACAACTGCCTCCATCTCAAAAGCCATTCAGAGGAGCTTTGAGACGCCAGTGTGGAGGACTGACAATAGAGAATTCACACTGAGACAAAAAAAATATATGTTGTGCCTGAAGTAGATGGGAAATGTAAAAGACCACTGCCTCTTCTTCTTACAGCAAGCATACAGCCTGGTGGCCTATAAAGTCAAATGTGTCTCTTCTGATCTGTTTCAACTTCTCCTTGGCATATTTCTTTATTTTTTCCACATGCCCTTAATCTCACAGTTAATATCCATGTCTTTGTAGTTAATGTGTGTGTGAAAAGTAAAATGATGTTTCCTTTAATTCAGAATCTCAGTGAGACAAATAATTGTTTGCATGCTGTCAATTTGATGTTCTATAAAATATTTTACTTTCATTTTGATTTTCCTGCATGTAGAAAGGCACAGACAGATTCAACTGATGGAACAAAGAATAGGAAGGATGGGTTAGAGGGAGGAGTTTACATTTGAGAACAGGATAAGGGAGCAGAGGGGATGTGCCTTGCTTGCTGGATCTGTGTAATCCCCTTCCCCTCTCTAATGGCTCATCAGGGTGCTGAGGTCATCAGTCAAGCCTGAGCAGCTTGTAATGATGACCGGGAGAGAAGATGATTGATTAAAGGCTAAGGTACTGAGATAGTATATTAAACAAGCAATGCCAAAGAATGTGTTCTCTAAACAACATATTCTGTTGCAAGTATTGTTTTATTCTCACAGTGACTGAGCATTCAGACACTTGTCCATACTTTTCCAACAACTGACAGCTTACTATTCATGCTGTGATTTCTAAGTCCATCAAAATTAAAACATGTTGCAAAACTCCAGTATGTAATTCTTTATTCATCACCCTGATGGAAAAAAAGTAAAAATGTTTGATGAATAAAGCATGGTTTACTCTTATTTAAGCTGTAAAATAAGCGTTTCGAATCCCACATTTCTCTGTTCTTCCCTTTAACTTCTGGTTTCTGCTATTAAAGATCAATTCAAACAGATGAACACTTTTTTGCTCTAAAGCTACTGAACAGCAGTCCCCATGAATTTTTAATAATCAATTCCATCCACCCAATCACAATAACAAAAGGAAAATGTATGTACTGTACCTGCATGTTTTTTTTTTGTGATTTAGTTGTCAGTTGGTTTGTGGCATATATAAATATATGTAAAACTGTGGTCTCCCTTTTTGGAGATACAAGTGCAACACTAGGAAGTGATGAATGAAACTGCAATGTGGCTCTGTGGACAAAAGCCTTAATGAATAATCTCTATAAAATTTAAACAGCAGGTAATTTTTTTTATTTGATTCCTGATTTCTCATTTTCCTTTCATTCTCTTTGCTTAATAGCCAAATACTATTAACTGTCCTGCCAGGTGGCACGGCTAGTTAGTGTGTCACGTTAAATCATTGAGACACAGACATTGGCCTCTGAATGAGTTGTCTCTCTGAAAAACTGTTTGGTTAGTGAAGCTGATAAAGGTTGCCTTGTCACTCGTGTAGCTCCAGTATCTGTGTCTGTGCCTTGGGCTCTGAGTCTGGCACGTACAGGGCAGCCTCTGTATGGGACTGATGCACAATGAGTCCTTTCAACCAAGCTGCAGTGGTTTTTGAGAATGTGGGACCAGAAAACCTAAAATAGGCAGCGATCAATCAGTGTGTTTAAAGCTCAGAGAAGATCAACCTGGACTCTACTGTATGAGCATGTAGATAGTCCAGAATTATATGCAGGAAATGGTATATGTGAGATTCATTATGTGTTACTACATTTTACTGTAGATCGATCCACGGATAAGAAGCAGAAGCAGGATATCCTCTACCCTCCTTATTCAACATTCCTCTTCTCTTTCTGTGTTGGAGGCATTTGCTATTGATCAGGTATCTTGCTCAAAGCCTTTTCCACCCATAATTAGCCTGTAATGCCTCTTTACCACCAATGAATATTCATCAATGTTTCACATTCTTATTATCGCCTTCTCTTTACCCTCTTCGCCTGGTACTTACGTCTCTTCTCTGTGATGTGCAGCAGGCTAGCAGTGTGCCCTGACAGGCCGCCCTCCTCCTCCCCTGCTGGGTGGTGGAAAAACTCCCTGGATAGGTCACCTGAGCTGGAGGACTTCAGCAGCTTCTGGATGTCTTTATTGGGCTCTATCAGCACACATAGACACAGTAACAGATAGTGAGAGGGAGCAAAGAGAACTAAAAGGTGGAGATATTGATCATAGGTTTTTAGATTGTTAATAAAGGATTACAGAGATGCTGGATTATTTGCTCTCCATACTTGAACTGTAGTTCTCAGGTCTAGATCTAAACCAGAACAATTTAAATCAGCAAGAAATTGCAATACAATCTACAAAGACACATCTCGGGGTAATGAAGGGGAAGAAATCACTTAAGGGATCCTGAAGTACTGAAAGAGGTCAATGTTGGTTCCAGTGTCTGTCAGTCGCGTTTGGTGATTATCCTCCGTATGTAACCAATGTTATGTTTTCCCACTCAATTACCAAATCCAAACCTAACACTAATCACCTGCTTGAGTATCCAAATGTTTGTTTTCCTCTAATATATTCTTTACAACATTCAAACAGTAAGTCTACACACTGCCTTTTGTCAGTCCTGTATCAATTTCTGTTTGCATCTATGTGCATATGTGTATACACAGTGTTAAATGTTTCATAGATGTGTGATTACTTAGAAGGAGATTGGTTTACTTGGCTGTGGGCAGACATCTAATTCAACAGTTGTTACATTATGTCATTTTATGTCTATAAAGAAAATGCATTCTGAGAGCCTGGCCACGCTCTACAATACATTCAAAATAGAAGAAAACAGTTCACACAGGCTATTACCAAAGTCTGAAAATAGAGGCTTCTTAAAATAGCATCCCTTCAAGTATGCACAGACTCTGTTTGACACAGCTGAAACATAGTGAGGTATGTGATGAGGCTGAGTGAGGTAAACTATGTCAATTTCCAAATTACAGGAGGCTGAAGTGATGTGATGACAAATAGAGCATGTTGGATAAAATCATACGTTTATTAACAAAGTGAATGAGTACTACATGTTTGAAAAAATATATTTAAAATCATAACAGAAAAAAGACCCATCGGTGTGTATGTAGCGACATTTAGCAAAAATGACGGCAGAGCTGATGGAAAGAGGTGTGGGAGTATAGCAGATTCCTGATGGACATCACCAGATGGCTGTGAGGTTATTTCTACTTGCAGTATGCTCCAAGACAGTTGAATTTCTCATATCAGATTAAAAGCGTTGTTACAGTTAAGGCCAAGCCAGAACATGAGGGATTCTGCTTTCACCCTGAGAAGCACAGTGTTCATTGCTGGCTATTGATTGATTTCCCCAGCGAGGAGCCACAGAAACGGAACTAACTATAAAGTTACCTCTGCGGTTATAATGAAATGTTTGTTCAATATTTAGACTATCAACCAGCAGCTTTGGTTTCCATTTTCATCACCTTCTTCAGCAAACACTCATTGCAGAAATAATGCAGGACTTTTTTACCATTGTTTTGAGGCAGTTTATTATCCATCCCTCCATCCAAGCTCTAATCTTATCCATTAATCCTAAAATCCGTTTTTTTCCCTGGGGAAATGTCATCACAAGAGTAGTGGGCTGTTGGAGTGAATTTAGTGAATTCACAAATGAAAACACATTTCCCATGTTTTAATGAGCTATCTGTGTTGTAGAATAGACATGACCTTTCTGTAAGTTACATAAAGAAATGACTCCTGTTTTAGACTACAGATACACTTACCATCCAAGACATAAACCTGTGTAGCTATACTGCTTCCTGCTGTTCTATTCTCACGTTTGTGTGCTCATATATTCTCAAGTGTTTTGTATTTTGATAGAAGACCAGTCTGGCTTTCAGTCAAGATTTTTATCGGTGACAGAAGAAAAGAGCTTTCAAGAAAGTCAGAGGATTATCTGTGTGTGAAGGTTTACACAGATTGCCTGATCTAGCCACCACCTGCCGAACCGGCTGTGAAGAAGCTAGAGCAAATAACAAGAATATAAGTTGCTGCTGGTAAAAGACAGTCAGTTATCAGAAATGTGGTCTTTTCAGGCAAATCAGGCACCTATCTTGAGGTTCAGCAGTGACTGGCTGTGAATCATCTAACCCTAGACACAGATGCATGGAGATTAAAGGAGAGAGAGAGAGAGAGAGAGAGAGAGAGAGACAGAGAGAGAGAGAGACAGAGAGACAGAGAGAGAGAGAGAGAGAGAGAGAGAGAGAGAGAGAGAGAGAAAGAGAGAGAGAGAGAGAGAGAGGATAAGAATGATGTAGTGTACGTTTGCCAAAAGTTGAATCAAATTTAGTTGCTCAGTTCAATAAATCAATCATTTGTAGGAGGAGGAATTATCATCCTCTCTCAACACCCTTTTCGCTAGGTCATTGTGCTTGCTGATGGCTGTCCATCGTGATAGTAATTTGTTTTTTAATTGTACAATATACTCAGCAATGAGCATTTCTATACACAATTCTCTAAAAATAGATGTGCACAGGGAATGAGTTAAGAACATGTTGACTCCAGAATTTATTTTCCAAACAGTTTAGGCATTTTCCATCAATATTTCATTCTAATCCTCCCAAGTAGGGCTGCAAATGTTAATTTGGTACAAATATTGCTCTCCAGAAGTCACACTTTGTGACCCTAACCTGTGATACATCATTATAATGGCGTTAACTCTAATTCAATCTCATCCTAATGAACAAATAATATCCCAATTTGTCATGGGTGGGCCGTCAGCATGAACATATAGTGCTCTGTAAACAATGATAAGTGGAACAAAGCCATGCCAGGAAAAAAGCATCTCCCATTATATCTGCTGAAATGGCAACTTATAGTTGCAGTGCAGAGACATTGTTTGACCCCAAGGTACAATAGAGTAATAAAGCAACATTGTAATAGTGGTTGAATGCACATTGTAGGTTCAGAGGCAGCTAATGTAATATACTGACAAATAAACTACCCTTCTACTGCTCTGCCTCACATTATGAGATAGCTTTTAATGTAGCAAAGCAAATGTTAATAATCTGTGATATCTTAAGACATTTGATACCATAGAATACTTAGCATAAACTTTATATAAACAAAGATTACATACATTATCAGCACTTTGAATGATTAGATGTTACAGAGCAATAATGGCACAGAGGCATTGTGCAGTGCTACCACACAGCACAGGCTTCTCTGGATGGCCTTTACACAAAGGCCATATGCGTCCACTATTGTACTGCAATTTGTATTTCATCAGTCCAGCTTTTGCATGGTTGACCTACAATGTGTGGATATAAAATGACCTGTACTGATAGGCAATAGGTTAAAAATGAAGATGAATGTAGAAATTAACCCTCCATAATTGGATCCTAGGAGATGAAATGATCAAAGACAGAGTACTGGTGGACTGCTATATTTAAACCTAACATATATCAGTGACTAAATCTTGCCTAGACAATCAGAAAAATTTAGTTACATGATTTAAAACCAGCTCCTCTGACAAATAGTATTAAGTCCCACCATCGAGAAAGTGTCTATATATTAAAACATGCTGTTTTAAGAAAGACATTAACTTAACAGCAGGCAGGGTATCAAAAGCACAAGTTATTCTAAAGACAAAGACACTCTGCAACAACCATGCTAATGTGACAAAAGCAGTAGCACAGAGAAAAGAAAGAATAGAAAATGTCTCTTACCTGGGCTCCCGGCCCCTCCCTGTGCCTCCATGCAGCTCAGCCGAGAGTGTCCTGCTGTTCACTACACCAGCATCGGAGAGTGGAGGAGACAAACAGGGAGGGAAGAAGGGAGAGGCAAGGGGAGAGTGTGTCTGTGCATATGAGAGAGACTAGGGTGGGGTGGGTGAGTGGGTGGGTAGACACAGCGAGACCTCAGCTCTCCAAAGACTCTGCTCCTCCTTCTTTTTTCGTCCTCCGTTGTTCTAGATTTCCCAAACAGGTGATGTTTGTTTCTCCTCTCACTGAGTCCACCTGCCCCGCTCTGCCATCAGAGCCGTCTGAGTGCTGCACTGCCTCACTGAGCGACTCCACCACCGAGAGGGAGGTCTGGGAACAGCGACATCACTGCAAATGGCTAAGCCACTTGTTTTAGTAAATGCAGCATTGTGAGGCTTGGCTTGGTATGTACAGAATACACAGAGAGAGAGAGAGAGAGAGAGAGAGAGAGAGAGAGAGAGAGAGAGAGAGAGAGATTCAGGGCAAAAGAGAGAGAGAGAGAGAGAGAGAGAGAGAGAGAGAGAGAGAGAGAGAGGGCTGAGCTGGCAGCCTGCCCAGACTGAGTGAAAGAGGGGAGGTCTATGGACCACTGGAAGGAGGACATTGTGTGTGTGCCTGTGTGTGAATGAGTACCCCTGTGTGTATGTGCTGGACTGTAGCATTACAATTTGAACACTTGAAGGTAAGTTATTAAACCTTATGGGTCATTCAAATAGGCACAGCTCAGGCAGGCATGGTGCCTGGATGACAGCAAGGCAGATGATTAAAAGAGATATGTGGCAATCAAACACAGTTTAAGAACATGACAAATAATAGATATAACCATCAAGGGATTACTTGTCTGTGATACAGGATGGAAATCTGAATTCCATGCCTTCAGGAAAGCAGGAAATGGTGCTTCTTTCTGCTGAAGGGAATCTGTTGGTAGAGGTCACCCTCTAGTGGCAGGAGCTGACTCCTTCAGATATATGTGATTTGTCTTGTTCATATGTGATACTGGTGTCATGCCTGAAAACCACCAGAAACCATCATCATGGTCACACCTGTCGTCTACTTCTGTGACTAGAGTCTGCCACAAGAAGCAACTAAAGAACAATCAAAACTTCTTTCTGCTTTGGTTTAAATCCGGAGTGTGGAGAGGTGCCAGTTTTCCTCTTGGGCCTCTTGCCCTTAAGCTAGGCACTGAACCCCCATTTGCTCAGGGCACCTGTCCATGGGCAGCCCCCTCGCTCTGACACATCTCCATTAATGCTTGTGGATAGGCAGGCTGTTTATGACAATGTGTTGGTATAGGTGTTTGTGCATGTGTGTGTATTTAGGGCCTGTGTGTGTAATGTGTAAAATAACAAAAGGGTGAAAAAGTTAATTTTCCTTCGATAGAATATTGGTATGCTTTCTTTCGTTAGCATTGTCGTTGTGAGCATGTTAGCATGCTGGCGTTAGCATTTTAGCTCAAAGCACAAAGCCTCACACTCACAGAGCTGCTAGCATGGCTATAGACTCTTGTTGCTGTGCTGTGTGTTCAGTGTTTTCTTCATAAATGTTCCAGAACATTTACTGTCATAAACATTACACTGTAACTTGCAGGCTGTAACCTAAAGTGTTACAAAAAATACAAACAAATGTTGATCCATATGTCACAGAATGATATCATGCAGGATGGAGGAATACTGTATTTTCATTTAATAAAATCACAGAACAAAATCAGTCTCCTTCAAACGCTGTCCTTTACATTTGAGGATTTAATTGTGGACCTCTACTATAGGCCCTTTTCCACAGATGACTTTTCTTGTTATGTACCTACTGTTTATATTATTAAGTTACTGGAATTTTTAAAATATTTCGCCTTTTTAATACTGCAAACCACAGTTTGTTTTTTTTTCAAATACAAGTACTATTCTCATATGTTTACTAAGTGCTGGATTGTATGGTGTAACTTTGTTTAATTCACTTTACTTTAATTCAATGTGTATCCAGTTAAATAAAGTTGTGACAGTTATGTATTTAAGTGACAAAGATCCTTATAAGTTCACAAGTATAATGTTTTTCCCCCCTCATGTCTGATAGCTCCTTGTATAGAAGAGTGCTCACCAGCAGAGGAGGACTCTTCTCATTTTCTGAATACCAGTAGAAGAATGTCAAACAGTTCTTGTTCTCCAAGACCTCTGGCTTTACTGGGATACTTCAGACCATCTGCAACTACTTCAAAACCACCACAACTATATCCACTGGAATTTCACTGCAAAGTCCTTACCAGTATGACTGCGGGAAACATGACTCAAGCACCACAAGGGCTCACATTCAGACTGCAGAGCTTTAATGTTGTCATTTCAGGGAGTTAAAGTACACCGTGAAGAGATGGGGTTCTTTTATGGGAATGCAGTATCCAGATTATACACACATACTGATGTAAATATTGATAACTACCTGCAGAAGATGAAGGTCAAAGTGGGTGGACATTATATTTTTTATAATAATTCTCTGCAGTTCAATTACTGCTGAACAGCAGCACACAACACATAAAGGCCTGAAGGTGGTGCTCCAGTTTAACTCACAGTAAGATTTACTGTAGGAAGAGAAAGACGACAGAAGCTACAGAAATAGGAACAGAAAATATATTAAATCTAGTAAAAACTCAGCAAACAAAACCAGTACTGGGATATCAGTGTTTCAACAGAGGCACCATGCTGCTGTTCAACCACTGTGTTCCTCCTTTCTCCTTCAGTTTTTTTGTCTAACTGACACCTAAACAATGGAAGTGTACTGAACACATCTGGTAAATTAATTTTGTTTTTGTTTTTGTTTTTAAATGCAATAAATTAAAATGCATATACTGGTAGCGGAGGTCCACCTGAAGATGGACATCACATCTTCATCTGAAACCCAAATCCAAATGTTCAGATCTTTCAGAATTTTTAAGGTTGCTTATGAAAAGCCTGTAGAACCGGGACATGCACAGGTACAGGCTAATGTTACCCGGGCAACAGCCCGATTTCCCTTATTGGCTCAGTTAACCATCTGGAAAATAAATGTTGTCTTTATTTTTGAATTAGCTTTTTTTCCTGTTGTGGCAGTCCATCATTAGTAAAGTTGAGTACATTTTCTGACAGAAACAATATGTGGTGCAGGCATGAAATATAGGCTTCTTGTAATTAAAATACATTAGTTTGAAATTTGTGCTGAGCGTCACGAAAAAAAAAGATTAAAATAATGTTGATTTTATAATAAATAATGTCAAATAAAACGTGGACAGAGGTACATATATCCCATGAGACCAGGTTGAAAACATCACTGTGGCCTCCATCAGCAAGTTCAAAATCCTCTGAGACATTTTAGTTGAGTTATGAGTCACTTCCTGTTTGGTGAGTTGATAAAATGTTTTTACTTCTCGTCCTAAAAGAAGACAGAAACATGTTGGGACTGATTTCCTCTGATGCATTTAAATGAGTTCAGGCAAAGGCTTTTCACAATTAGAGAATCCTTTGTGAAACAGAAAAACAAATGGCTAAGATGGGATTTGACCTCAAAACCTAAAGACTGTGGAACAGTTTCTCTTCCAACTGAGCTATCAAGCACTAACAATTTATCACAATATTTTAATTAAGGTTAACTTCACAGAGTTGGTTGACATCTGTGACGCAGGTTTCAGGTTATTCAATGGCTAGATACATGTATTACACTATATTAAAGGGTTTTGATTGGTTATCAGTTAAGTCTTGGAAAGTGTTAACTTTTTTTTAAGGATTAGCAGCACATTTAAAATGTTTTTAATGGATTATTGTTTTTAATGGATTATCTGCATGTTTAAGAGGTTTAAGGGGCAACAGAAGGAAAAGACAAACTTTGTTTCTTTGCAAGTTGATGAAGATGATGTTTCTTCTTTCTTAGCCCCAGAGATGGTCCAGCAGGGAATGACATTGACTGACACTCAGTAGATGTGAGTTCAAAACGCGCCTAAGGTAAGCCCCACAGGAGTGTTTGTGATGGATGTGGTTTCATTGTGGTTTCGTACATGATTTCAACTTGCAAACTTTCAACATCGATTTCAACTTTCGAAATTTTCCATCAATTTCAACTTGCGAATTTCCAACATCAATTTCAACTTGTGAATTTTCAACATCGATTTGAACTTGCGAATTTTCAACATCGATTTCAACGAGTTTCAGAATTTCTATTTTTAAAAAGTAATTAACTGTTATCAACACACTTTGTGTCATGTAACCTTTAACACAGAAAGAGAGATAATAAATATTAAAGAGACTGTCATTCCCCAATAAAATTTCCAAAATCGTTTGTGCAATTACGACCTATATTTACATTTATAGTGGCGCTGGCCTCTAGTGGCCATAGTAGTTATGATGGGAGAAAACCAGGAAGTAAGGTCACAAACTGGTTGCACTAGTGTTCTGTTGTGTTTTTAGTAGCGTAAAATACAGCATACTGTTTAAGTTACAAAATTCTGATTCTAATCATTCTATTTAAAGGACAATTCCGGCGCAAAATGAACCTAGGGGTTAATAACAGATGTGTACCCACTCAATCGTTCTCTGGGACATTTTTTCATGCTAATCGAATGTGTTTGTAGCTTGAAAGAAGCTAGCGCGGATCGCTGATTAGCTTACAATGCTAGTATTCGGGGCACAGGGAAAGTAAAAACAAATCACTATTTTGTACAACTAAAAAGGCTCAAAATATCACCAAACTTCAACGGTAGCCTAATGAGGGTCACTAAATGTTAACCGAAGCATTGAGAACTTTGTAAGTGTACAGACAGTTTATTGAAAAGATAGATTATAAAGACACTCACGTTCATGTTTACATGTGGCCGCTGTCATGAAAACCAGTCATGACTTACAGCTGGCGATGCAAACTAAAATCAAAAGCAATTTGCTCAATATATCTGAAATAATAGTACAGATGTAAAACATAACTTGTCTAGTGTACTTACTCGGTGGATAACTGTCCATCTGGTCCCTCTGGTCTGGGTCGCCGTCTCCATTTTATTTTCGGGACATGGAAAAAAGTTTCAAGTACGGCCCTGTTTATCAGAGAGGGGAAATCTTCAGACTGTACAAAACACTGCGTCTCTTGGGTGTCGCGACGCAACAGGTCCCACTCCATGCAACACAGACACTCTTGTTCGGTGGCCAGAGCTTCACAATGTCCACAGGTACACCACCAGTTTCCCGAAGTAGGGGAGACCGGGTACAGTTGTAACACGGGGTGAGTTGTAACACTACCAATTCCATGAATCAGGGATAAGATAGGAGTCATGTGACAGTTTCAGTTTCCTCAGGCTTCCTTTATGATCCCACATGGAGGTTTTCTAGTCTGTGTTGCTATCTCTCCTGAAGCTACAGCAGAAAATCTAATTCTGAGGTAAGAAAGTAAAAAAAAAATAACAAGATAATATTTTGTTTAGTACTTCTTCCGTTGAAGATAATGTTGTATGAGTTATATCAGGTGAAACTGTAGTTTCTCTAGTAAAGAATGGTGTATCAACCTTCTGCTAATTTCAAAGCACCATGCTAATACAGCTAGCTAAACAATGGGTAACAGTGGCGGGGTAGGATGTAACACGTGTTATGAAAGTGTTACAACCATCAAGTGTGGGTCAAGTATGTTTTATGTAGCTTTTGGGTGCACCAGGCATGCACTCCAGGCCTGACCAATTTCATTTGTCACCATTTTGACTCTGATTAACAATGCATTTAATTTGTTTTTTCTTGTCACCATTGTGACTTAAGAATGCATTTCATTTGTTTGTTCTTGTCACCATTGTAACTGATAAAGAATGCATTTCATTTGTTCGTTCTGTGGAATGGGGTAAATATTTTTATGTTAATTTGCTCTCACTCACACACGCACACATACACACACTTACATACACAAACACCACACATATGAATGTGCACGTACAGACATGCACACACAAACGCACACGTGTGCATGCACATACACTCCCCATATTCACACATATTTTATTGTTGCAGCCATTCATTTAAAATAAAACTGTTGTTGTGGCATATCACTTGAGTACCCTTGGTAGAGGTAGGTTGTAACAAAGGACCACCTTGTATTTGTCATCATCTCACAAAGTTTGTGATATAGTTGAAGAAATTTAAATTGTTGCCATTTGTAGTAGACAAATGTGGGTACTTTGCCTAAAAGTTCAGATGTGTAGCTAAAAAAAAAGGTAGTTTTAGGTGCTGAAGAAAAAAGTGTTACAACCCTACCCGGTCTCCCCTACGAGGCTGTGTTGCGGCATTGACTACCGGTAGCTCACTCTCTCTCGTAGCCCTTTCACGGAGCTCCCGCAGCTCTTCGTTCAATAAACTGTCTGTACACTTAAAATGTTCTCAATGCTTCAGTTAACATTTAGGGACCCTCATTATGCTACCGTTGAAGTTTGGTGATATTTTGAGCCTTTTTAGTGGTACAAAATAGCGATTTGTTTTTACTTTCCCTGTGCCCCAAATACTAGCGTTGTAAGCTAATCAGCGGTCCGCGCTAGCTTCTTTCAAGCTACGAACACATTCGATTAGCATGAAAAAATGTCCCAGAGAGCGATCAAGTGGGTACACATCTGTTATTAACCCCTAGGTTTGTTTTGTGCCGGAATTGTCCTTTAACATGAAGCCCTACCACAAGGCTCCAGGTTAGAGCAATAGCCCCTCCAAATATCTGTACCCATCCCTGCTGTAGAACAATAATTTTATACAATGAGTAAATGACAAAACACTTGCAATAGCTGGGGATCCAGATCTAAAAAGCCTTTGACCAGAACACCTATGGCAACCACTACTTTATTACATTTTCAGACCACACAGGAATAGCAACATGTATGGATACTGTATTCTTTCCACTGGTGCTCCTCAGAGCCCAGTCCTGTTTGCCCTCATCTGTCATTACAATCCATAAATTCTCTGTTCATCAGCAGTCTAAGCATCCATCTTCACTTTACTACATGATGTCAGCTTCTGGCCAGTTACCTCACCTTCTAGGATGAGCTGGTTTTTCTGCACATTTATAAATAAAACCTTTTTTTCTTTTAATTCCTCCTACAAGGCCACACTGTCCTCACTGACAACAGGCTACCAACAATTAGAGTGTCAATCAAAACTACCAGCTGCCACGCAAGACCCACATTGAACCACAACCCCATCCTGCTGGTTTATACTCTATGAACTGGTCCCTTCCTCACCAGGGACACTGCCCATCCTCTTCTTTCAGCTATATCATCTCTGTTCTAGACTCCTAAATCCATTTGACACACACACACACACACACACACACACACACACACACACACACACACACCTGCGAGATCTAGAAGAATAGAGTAGGAAAGTAGAGTAACACATGCTACAAGTAAAGATCACAATGCAACTACTCATTCTGACAGCTGCATGTATTTCATTTGAGAAATATGCTAGTGTTGGGTAGGTTTAGCAATAGGCCTACATCATATTTTTATGAGCAAATGTTTGAATATTGTTAGCCTACAATCACTGAGAAGCCCTCAATTTTATGTTTTTCTTCTTTTTAGCTTCTATATTATTTTACTCCTTAAAATCCCATTTTGTGTGACTTTTTTTCATACGCACGAAACAAATTGCAGCTCGTACAGCTCATTCGCACAAGAGTCATGCAGAAGGCCAAATACACCACAAAATAATGCAGTCATATCTTTGACTTTCAACAAAACTAATAGGCCTATCTAACTTGTTTTGAACGCAGTTCTCTCTGGGCTAAAAATAAATCAATGTCCAGTGTCCAATGTCCATTTATTCACAGTAGTCCATACGCGTACACAATGTTCCACTTAGTCGGAGACGAGTAAAGTTCTCACATTACAGATTTATTAAAGCACTAAGAAAAGTGCCTAGAAAACTTACACGTGTCGTAATGTCTTACAGAAAACAGGGCTCTTACTCTTACTCGACAGCCCTGGTAACAACAACAGAAATTACGTTAGTGGGCCAGACCTCCCCCTCCTCTGCTCCACCAAACTCACGCACACACTGACCATGCATGTACCATGCATTCCCGTGATTGGCAGAGAGCTGGGAGATTCTCGATGAGTCCTGTCTCGTATTACCAGACCTATCCCCACAGGATATGAAAGACTGGCTACGCTAACTACTGTACAAAATCATTAAAAATGTGGAGTGCATTTACAGGATAACGGCTGCTGGTGTGAGAACAGGTATTTCAAAACTGTGCTGTAATATAGTGCTTTGTTAAACGTATTGCTTTTACTACAGTTAAGCCTTGACGCGTTCGGCTTCGCGATTAGTTAAAACTGACTTTTCTGAGCCGCCGTAGCACCAATAAGCACTGACAAGCAGCTGTTCCATCAGTGTTATGTTACCGAGCTCACGTGTAAGACTTTGCTCCGTGTAGTGTAACTGAGTGTCGTAGCAGAGACTAAGTTGTATCACCAAAACCCACAATGGCGCCTGTTATAGAAATAAATCCGGGTAGGTTGAATGTTTGTGGCGTTTCTTATGTCGTTAAAAATGAATGTCGATTCATGCTAATGTATAGCATTTGTAAATGTTTGGCTAATGCTGCGTCGTCTTGTTTAGCTAGCTATGTGGTGAGGTTGTTATAAAGCCTGATCCGTTGTAGGAGATACTAATTTATATCCCGAGATAACACAATAGAACATGTTATAGAAGTTAATTCGGTTAAATCTTAGTGGCTTTTGTTTTATGGCTATAAATAAACGCCAACTCATGCTAATGTAGCCATTGTAAATGTTTGGCTAATGCTAGCGTTTACTTCAATTTGAGTCGGTCATAAAAGCCTGTCTCATTTTCTCTTCTAGAAGCGACGAAATGGGACATTCGTGAGAAAGTTTGGGACTACATCGAAGAAAATAATCTGGCCAATTTCCCCAGGCCTGTTCACAACAGAATCCCAAATTTCAAGGTAGGTTAACGCAATTTAACTGACAAACACAGTGTTGCTACGAAACTAGCTAGTTATGACAAACATTAATACACTGACAACTAAACAGTTAACTCAAATATACAGTGGCATTACTGTCGACATTGTTGCGAAGGCTGGTATCTGCTTATTTCATACTTAACTGTATTTTGCATGGGGGGCACGTGTACACAGGACAGTACATTCCGTGGTAGTATGTATTACAAATATGAGTACACACACACACACACACACACACACATACAGAGCTAATATATAATAGGACAAAAACAATAAGTTATGCAATTACATAGTAAACGCTATTGTGATCAGTCACTCCTAGACCATTAAGCTAAATATGAATGTATAAATATAAAGCTCAGTTTCATAATTAAAGCAAATATATTTATTGAACAAAGTAATCTTTTACTGAACAGGTATGTAAATGAACACAAGGCTCTGTTATGTTCCATATGTTGCGAAAGTAAATGTGTAGATAACGTCTTTTTATTATTATAAAGCAGGTCAGGGTGATATATAAATACTGTGAAAGTATAAAAATGCTCAATCCACAGAGAAATGTACACAGCCCGTATTCAGAAACGGTGGCTTTAAAAGAACCGTCACGTCTTTTGTACGATTGTGATGTCACAACTATACAGTGCCTGACAAAAGTCTTGTTTCTTATCTAAGTTGTAGGAACAACAAATAATAACTTGACTTGTAGTTGATCAATTGGAATCAGAAATGGCTTACATGAAAGGCAAAGGCTTCTGGATTATGCTTATTATACCAAAATAAAGTTTTGTATCATTCATTGAGTTTTATCATTGAATTAGGACAGAAAGGTCAAATTTGGCTTGGACAAAAGTCTTGTCGCATACAAAAATACAGTAATGTACGGTAGAAATTATACTTTATTGTGAATACACAAACATGCTACAATAACATCAGAGCATACGTAAAGTCATGGTGCCTTGGGAAAAAGAAAATGAGCTTGGAGGACTACATCCATACGTCTCGGCAATGACTCAAATAACGTATTGATGAAGTCATCTGGAATAGCAAAGAAAGCAGTCTTGCAGGACTCCCAGAGTTCATCAAGATTCGTTGGTTTCATCTTCCAAGCCTCCTCCTTTATCTTACCCCAGACATGCTCAATAATGTTCATGTCTGGTGACTGGGCTGGCCAATCCTGGAGCACCTTGACCTTCTTCGCTTTCAGGAACTTTGATGTGGAGGCTGAAGTATGACAAGGAGCGCCATCCTGCTGAAGAATTTGCCCTCTCTTGTGGTTTGGAATGTAATGGGCAGCAATAATTTGTTGATACTTCAGGCTGTTGATGTTGCCATCCACTCTGCAGATCTCTCGCACACCCCCATACTGCATGTAACCCCAAACCATGATTTTTCCTCCACCAAACTTGACTGTTTTCTGGGTGAATCTTGGGTCCATGCAGGTTCCAACAGGTCTTCTGCAGTATTTGCAGCAATTGGGATGCAGTTCAATGGATGATTCAAAAGAAAAATCAACCTTCTGCCACTTTTCCACTGTCCATCCTTTCACCAAGCTGTGGGCCTTTGCAAATGCAACACACTTTTTTTAGTTGTCTTCTGTTTAATGCTGGTTTGTGAGCACTAATTCAGCCATGGAGACCACTGCGTGAGAGAATTCGACAAACTGTTGTTATAGATACAGGGGTTTCTGGTGGCCAGCCCAGAAAAAGGGCTGGCCCTGGACTGTCGAAGCAACAAACGGTCCTCTCGAACAGTTGTCTTATGGGGTCTGCCTGACCTGGACTTGTCATGAACTTCACCAGTTTCTTCAAATCTTTTTCTTATCCTTTCCACTTGACGTTTGGATACATTGAAGATGTCTGCCACCTCAGCAGCAGACTTGGTCTTCAGGCTGTTGATGATCAGCACTTTGGTCTGTGGTTGAATCTTTGGCATGTTGTGAGAGGTCAGGTTGCACTTCACATGAAGGTCTGGTGTGCTGGAGTTCTTTTTATACACACCCAGGAATGTGTTAATTACAGTATTTGTCACAGGTGAAACTCTAATCTGTGATTGGTTGAATCATATAAAGACACGACAAGACTTTTGTCCAAGCCAAATCTGACCTTTCTGTCCTAATTCAATGATAAAACTCAATGAATGATACAAAACTTTATTTTGGTATAATAAGCATAATCCAGAAGCCTTTGCCTTTCATATAAACCATTTCTGATTCCAATTGATCAACTACAAGTCAAGTTATTATTTGTTGTTCCTACAACTTGGATAAGTGACAAGACTTTTGTCAGGCACTGTACATATCCACATCTGCACTCTGTGAGTCTCTGTGCTCTCATTGCAGTGAGAGGCCGATGGAAGACATGGAAACACTGACCAATTGGAGCAGACTGAGCTTTCTTTTTTTGGGGGGGGGGGGGGCTTAAAGAGACTGGTGTTTCACACAGAGTGGGAATACAGGTATATTCAGACTGACAGAGTGAGGAAAATGTTTGTTTTTTTTATACACTAAAGTATCTAAACATGTTATAGTAGAAACCCAAAATAGAAGTATGAATCTGAAAATGAGATCATACAGACTTTTGTTTTTTTTTAGGAAGTAAATGCCTGTATGGGTAAAATCAATGCTACAGTAATGACACCAGGGTATGCGGTTTTCACAGCAGCTCTTGACTGACATTCTTGAATTTTGAATGATTATTGGTGTCCTGCATGCTTCAATGGTCTTTTGTGTACTTACTAGTACTGTGTACTTACTGACCAGGGTGCAATTCAAGCATGCGACAGGATTTCAGACCTGCGGGAGTTTAAGTCCAGCCAGACAGTCAAAGTAAACCCAGACAGGCCCCAGTTGCAGACGCGTTTTGTCACTCTGGAAGTAAGTTGACTCTGAAAAAAACAACTGCTGTCAGCTTGTACTCTCCTCTCCACCAGGGTGCTTTCACAGCCTGTGCCAAGGTGTCTGAACTGCAGGTGTTCACCCAGGCCACAGAGGTGAAGGTGGATCCTGATAAACCTCTGGAAGGTGCCCGGCTGGCAGTGCTAGAGGTAGCACTTCATTATGGAAACACACACATGGAACCAGAGTTCCTCATTTTGTATAACAGACATTTGTTTACAAATTGTGTTAGAAGCTCAGAAGAATTATTTAAGAGGAATGATTACAAATCCTTTTTTAGACTCCATAACTTGCTAAAGAAGTATGTAAGTTTCTGTATTACATCCTCTGGTTCACTTCTTGAAGTGACATTTCATACACATCATTGCTTTGCATCTACTGTACATATTTATTTTCACCATCACCCCCCCCCCCCCCTCCAGTATCAATGTACTTATCATTAAATAACTGTAAATGTCTGTTTGCTAATTTTTGGGATAATCTTTCACAGGCGCAGAAAAAATTATTGGTCCCAACTCCTCGTCTTCGTACCGGCCTTTTCAATAATATCACTCCTCCCCAGGGGGCCAGCAAAGAGCAGCTACGCATATGCTCTTCCTCTCAGGTTTCAACTTTCTGATTTTACATATTTGTCATGAACATTTTAACACGGAATCTTATTATGATTCATTAACCTATTCCTATTTTATCTTCTCTGCCTGTCTTCTGAACCTCTTCCTTCAGGGTGTGAAAGACTTCAGTGTGCCCGTTGACCTGGATACGAAGGTGAAGGTAGACCTGGTGGTGGTTGGCTCTGTGGCGGTGTCAGAGAAAGGTGACCCAACAATTTACCTCCTCGCCATACCAGTTCAATTAAATATCGGGAGCCTAAAGAAATTGCAAATGTGCCTCACTAACAGATGCCCAATTAGTATAAACTCATGCCTAATAATGTATCTATCTATTTATGGATATAGTATGGTAGATCAAAAGTGTTGTGAGCCAAAGACCAATTTCCCCATACGGACAGTAAAGTCAAATTTATCAGGCCCCTGTACTACGAAGCAAGATTTGGCGTTAATGAGGTAACTTCAGGTTCAACCCAGGGTTTTGTGTATCACAACGGTGGATCACTTGTTACCGTGTTAAATCGCCGTGGTAACTTAATGCTGAACACCTAACCTGAGGCCTGTACTACGAAGCAAGATTTGGCGTTAACGAGCTAACTTCAGGTTCAACCCAGGGTTTTCTGTATCACGAAGGTGGATCACTTGTTACCGGGTTCAATCATCGTGGTAACTTATGCTGAACGCCTAACCTGCTCGGGAGCAGGTTATGTTGGAGATTAGAGATCAACCGGTGTAAAAGCACCGCCTACTGACCAATCAATACTCGATTGATAACGGCGTCACCGTTCTTAGACGATCAGGCGGAGCTCGGTGCGCAGAGAGCGAGAGAGAGGGAGAGGGGGAGAAAGGGGTGTGCACATAAAAGTTAAAACATTTAGAGACCAACAACCCTGTTAGCAATCCCTGATGTGTAGGGCTGTGCTCGATTGAAGAAATTCTTAGTCGACTAACACTCATTCAATTGTATCGACTAATCGATTAGTTGATTTAATCGACAGATCTGTAAATCTGAGTTTCTCCGCAAAGAGTCATGCAAAAGCACCACTTTAATTCTTGTGTTTACCAGAGATGTGCTTGTACGTTTCTTGGAAATAAGTCATTCAGCATGAAAAAAGCATAAAACATGACTAATCGACTAAAGAAATCTTAGTTGACTAAGACCAAAACGACCGATTAGTCGACTAATCGACTAAGAGGGAGCAGCCCTACTGATGTGTATATTTATGAAATACATAGATTGTAATGGGAGGGAATTACATATCGGCTCAGCTTCTTGAGCCGTGTGTTGCCAGTGCTCACATCAGTTTGAATTATGTTTTTATATATTTTATTTGCTCTCACGATGGCTTCCCACTGCCAGGGTTGCAACTGAAATAATAGGCTAAAGCAATGGCAGTTTATGGAAAGTGCACAAGTGTAATTATGGTCAGATCTTGGTCCTGACTGATGGGGAAGTGATGTTGATAAGCGTTGTGATTTACGCATTTACAGCGTTGGCTATTTTATTGCCAGCTTTCCTTCCTGTTTTAGGAAGCAGCGACTGTATTGCGCTTTGCCTGCAAACCGTGTCTGTGTTATTCATATTTATGTAGAATTATAATTTCCTCTTATGTAAAATTGTGATTGGTCATGCAAACACCGCCTCTTTTATGTGAACGCGCGCGCCGCTGGATTGGGAAACCCTGGGTTGATTGAACTAGTTGTTAACCATCGTCGTGACACAGGTTACTCGGGATTGCGGTTGTTGGGGTTAGTGAAGCCGGGTAACTGGAATAAATCCAGGAAATGTTGATCTTGATTCGTAGTACAGGCCTCTGCTCGGGAGCAGGTTATGTTGGAGATTAGAGATCAACCGGTGTAAAAGCACCGCCTACTGACGAGAGAGAGAGAGAGAGAGAGAGAGAGAACCCGTTAACATTCCCTGATGGGTATTTTTATGAAAGATATATTTTCAGCGGAGCGAATTACGTATAGGCTATTTGTCGGCTTCTTGAGCCGTGTATTGCCAGTGCGCGCATCGGTTTGAATTATGTTTTTATATTTTATTTTCTCTCACGATCGCTTCCCACTGCCAGGGTTGCAACTGAAATAATAGGCTAAAGCAACGACAGTTTATTGAAAGCAAAAGTGTAATTGTGGTCAGATCTTGTGCCGGACTGATTGGGAAGTGACATTGATAAGTGTTGTGATTTACGCATTTACAGTGTTGGCTATTTTTTGCCAGCTTTCCTTCCTGTATTGGAAGCAGCGACTGTATTGCGTTTTGCCTGTAAAACCGTGTCTTCTGGGCAGAATTATAGTTTGCTCTTCTTATGTAAAATATGCGGCTCTGGTAGATGTTTGCGATTGGCCATGCTGCGCAAACACCGCCTCTTTTATGTAAACGCGCGTGTTGCTGGATTGGGAAACCCTGGGTTGTTTGAACTAGTTGTTAACCACCGTCGTGACACAGTTTATGCGGGACCACGTAAACCACATAACTTATGTTAGGTGAAGCCGGGTAACTGAAATCAATCCAGGGCATGTTAATCTTGATTCATAGTACAGGCCTCAGAACAAGACCAGATTAAAACACACGCCTCACCCATAAATTAACAGTAGTTAAAGCCACGTGTGGCCGGTGCTGATTGAGATAACTTACAAATTATTAATTTTAGTTTAAGTACTAATGACTGGTTAGACTCTATGAGCAGCAAAATCATTAGTATTTTATTCCATCCAATACTTATGTATTGTGCAAAGTAGGCGCAGCACAATTTGACTGTGACTAAAGACTCGGTCTGTTATTAGATACTGACTCTGCTAACCCAGTACTTGGAAGATGAAAAATGATATCCTATAATGGTTGTTTACTACACTGTTGAAAATGACAGGAGACTGAAAGGACCTTAAGACATTAAATATTGCGATGTGATCAGTTCATGTGTTTCTAGCCCATTTGAGGCACCAGGACACCCTGTCAGGGAGATGTGAAGAAGAACAGAAATGAGAATGGGGGCAGATGAGCATAATCGGATCCATTTTGCTCCTTGTGGGTTCTGCTGTGCTCTGCCCTCCATGTAAATTGTCCCATCACTCACAATACGTTTCGATCCTCATTTTCAAAATGCCTGAGATAAGTGATGCAGTGCTGCGGTGAAACAGACATGTTTATCATAATGCATGTACAGTACTTCCAAATGGCTCTCAGTACCACTCCACATGGTTCTCATTAAGCGTTTGTTGCACAGGGGTCATCCATGCTCCCAACAGTCTAGTTATTTTTATGAATTGAAAACATTACTACAGCCACCCTCAATGTGTCATTGTGTTCTAATTCAGTGCAGTTTTTAGATTAAGATCCGGTTTTTCCAGTATTCTCTATTAAAAAATTGAATGTGATGCAGGTGCTGTTTTTTTTGACCTTATACACAAAGTGGATCTGTGATATAGTCCAACCAAGAAATTGCTACACCGCAGATTAATGTAGACTGTTATTCTTTGTATCACATTTGGCAGAGCTTGCCTTTTAAAAAGGTTCTCCTGTTTTCCCCTGCAGGCTTGCGAATTGGAAAAGGAGAGGGCTTTGCTGACTTGGAGTATGGCATGATGGCCTTAATGGGAGCTGTCGATGAGTCTACTGTGGTGGTTACTGTTGTCCATGACTGTCAGGTTAGTTTCCTTTTTCATCAGAGTTCTGAACATGATGTTGTGTCATGGAACTTTTATTATTTTCTTTATCTTGTCCAGTACAGGTGAAATCAAGGCCGGCGGTAGCTAGGGGCAGGGGTGGGCTCAGCCCACCCAAATGTGTGTCTTGCCCACCCAATCAAAAGTTAAGAAAATGTGTTCAGCCAATGGAAGAAATAGCACAGAAAATACCAGTACTGTTTCTAACTTCTGATTGGGTGGGCAGCCTACAGCCCGCCTCCAAAGTCGCCCACTGCCCACCCGTCTTCTCGTCGTGTTCAGGCACAAACACACACAGCTCTGAAGCAGACCCATCCGTCCACTGTCTCTGTAAAAATAGAGGTGAGCAGCGCGGCTTCCGTGGTCAGTGTAGCAGCTTCAGTTGATTATAATGAACGCACTCTGCTGCGGGCATGCTGCGGCAGACGTGTCGCTCCATGTATTTCTACCATAGCTTCAGTTTTCCACCTCCTTTTAAGAAGAGCAGCATACAGCCGCTTTGTTAAACTTTGTCTCATCCAAAGTCCGAAACAGGGCTCTGTGTCTGTCAGACCAGCGGTCTGAATGAGAAATCAGCAGAGCAATAACATTGTGACTTCATTCTCATTTAATTATAGCTATCCTCATAATATTTCTTTTTTATTAAAATATGACTATTCTCCAAATTTCTGAGAACACGGATGGGATAGGTTTGTTTTGAATGTGCACATTTTGCAGAAATATTTCTGAAATGCATATGAGCTATAAATGTAGGTGGTTATAAATGAATTCAAATAAATGAATGTATAATTGACATGAACAGGTGCAACATGCACATTTAAAGAAATTACTTCCTCAAACAAAAGATACAAAAAGAAGGGAATAGTATATCGTGCCTACATGTGTGTTTACTCAGCAGGGATAACATTAAATAAGAAAAGTTGATCTACAGGAGAATACATATTTGAAAGCAATACAGAATGCCTGAGAGCCTTACTGCATCATATTCCATTATATTTTTATATTTTGAATTGTCACCCGTGTTTCCTTTACATAAATAAAGACAATCCGCTTTAAATTGATGGAGAAAAAAACCACCAGAATGCAGGAAATGAAGTGTTTAATGCTCAAGATTTCCTCGGGGAGGACCCCCAGATCATTGTATATAGTTTTTCGATTAATGAGTTTGCGTTGTAGTGTGTAAAATGTCAAGAATGGCAAATGCCTGACCCAAATTGCGAATGTCTTTTAAGTTACACCACTGTGAGTACATGCATATTTCAGAAGTTGTATCTAGCAACAAACTTGAAAATATGATTTAAACCAATAATTTCCTTCTCTCGATTCATAAAATTGTGACTAAAAATGTCTGTTCAAACACATGATTACTGACCTGTTGTTTTGGTGCTAATTGAGATATTTGTGCTTTCAGGTGATGGACATTCCAGAGGAGTTAAAAGAAAGTCATGACCTGACTGTGGACTACATCCTCACACCCACCAGAGTCATTAAAACAGATTGCCAGATCCCCAAACCACAGGGAATCATCTGGACTAAGGTAAATCAAAGGAACATCTCTGAACTGTGTCTAGTGCTACCATAAGTCCACAATACATGCATATTGTAAGTCAGACTTTCAGGTTTAATTGCTTTTAATGTTGTTTTAAAAAATATATCACGAAAAATGGGAAAAGGATTTAAAAAAACAAAACAAAAACACTACAACCATTCCAATAAAAGCAACCCATCAGTGATTCAGTCCTTCGTGAATGGATCAGTCTTACAAATAATTGAATGAGAAACGGTATGGAGGCATTGCGGCCTACGTCGGTGATTATATTATTGACTTCAATAATGTGTGTTTGGCATACCTGATGTGATGGTTTAACCAGTTGAGATGTAAAATATTATAATCTTTACAGAATCAGAACCTGTTGTACTGCATTTTAAGCACTCAGGTTTAAATTACACAAAAATATCACTCTTCTATCGGACAATATGCATCTGGGTTACATTTTAACAGTTTTAACATTTTTAATGATAAAATGTATCGTAGTTAACATTTTTGTGTTGAACATTTAAAATGAAAGGTGTTACAGACAACAGCTCATTTTGTTTATAAAGTAGGTGTTATTGGACAGCTGTTGTCCAATTGTGCTGTCAAGTTTTGTCTGTAACCTTCTTGCACACCTATAAATCTTTGACTCTTTAACTGGAACAGAAAAAAGCTTATTGAACAGAGATGCTCTGTCCTTAGCCCCTAACAAAATATTTAGCCTCTCTGCTTAGCGACACTGCCCTCTAATGGACGTGTAATGACACGACACCTCATCAGAGGACTCCCATATTCATTGTGCTTCTGTATGCATTTCATTTCTCTCATTAATCACATTATTATTCTTTTTGTCTTTCTGTTCAGTCTATTAATCAATAATATGAGTTAGCATTTTAGTTTTTATATGCAGTGCATATGCAGTATATACTCCTAGACATATAGCAACCTATAAACATAAAAGACTGAACAATTTGTGAGTATAATTTTCAAATTGCACTTTATTTTCTGTCTATATTTAAATTTCACTGGCAGAGAGATGTTAAGTGTTTTTCCACCTGATAATTTCTTTAATTAGACATGATGGGGGCATTCTTCCTAACGTGTGGAGAGTTTGTGTGTAACCTCTGGGCTCCTTAAGACATGCATGTAAGTAAACAGGACCCAGTGACCTCACTGGCAGGAAGGCCATGTCTGATCATCAAAGGCTCCTCTGCCCAGCCAGCTTGGCTCTGCAAGGGCAGGGGAACGACGGGTCAAACAGGCCAGTGTAAAAACAATGGCCCCGTATATCCTTTACAGGACTGGTCTGTATCAAAGGCTGCCAAGACACTTACAGGCCCAACAAATCAAGAGAGCTGTCTTTATTTTTAACTGCTTGGGAAGTGAAGAGTCCTGCTGCTAGAAAGATAGTTGTATTTCTATAGCATAATTTGTCAACTTTTGCTTGGTTATTAATTTAACTCATCCGTAGGTATATAGTGCAATAGCTCAGAGGGCCACTTGTTTGGTGTGTGTGTGTGTGTGTGTGTGTGTGGGACACCCTTCCCTTTTTCAGCCTTACTGAGCCAGTTTTTGTGTCTTCAGCTGGACACAGAAAAGCTGGAGAAGATCCCCATCCTGAAGAAGCTGCGTGCTCTGGAGGAAGAGGCTGGAAAGGATGTAACACTGGGGGCGGAGCCCGTTGCACCAGAGCCTGGTCTGCAGACCGGTCAACCCAAAAGGCAAACCAGACGGAGGCCAAGGCAGAAGATACAGCAGGATGGTGAGGGAGAATCCAAACCGGAGAAAATAGAGTCAGAACAGAAAGCTAGACAGTGGCGCCCAACTAGAGTGAGGAAAGAAAGCCGAGGAGATGGTGAGGGAGGTAATGACAGAGGAAAGGGGAAAAGAGGAGAGAACATAAAGGAGAAGGGCCCAGAGGAGGGTGGAGGTGAAGTCATGTCTCAACGTAAGCTCCCTCTGAGTGTGACCACAGTTTACCTTGGGGGAATCCCTGCTGGGCTGCGTGTTAGTGAGCTGAAAACTGCCCTCAGAGAGAGGGAGGCCACCCCACTGAGGCTCACCTGGCAGGGAGCTCAACACAGGGCCTTCCTGGACTACAGCGACCCCCAGGCTGCAGAGCGGGCCCTGGAGGCTCTGCAGGATCTCAGTCTGAATGGTCAGAGTCTGCAGGCTGAGATGGCCAAGAGCCAGCGCGGAGGCAAGAGGTCCGGACAGTCCAATCGGAGACCGAGACCACCAACGGCTCCGATATCTAAAACTGCACCACCAGATACTGAGAGTGACACCAATGAAAAGACTGAGCAGTAATAGCAATAAGCAATACTCAGCCAAGTCAAGTATTCAGTGTGGAGCAACCTTAAATGCCTTAAGAAGAATTTAGTTTTTTTTTTTTTTAGTTTTTTTTTTTTATGTTTTGGATTTATTACAAGAGGACACAAGTTATTTGAACCGTAGACATCTAACTTGACTGCTAAAGCTAATGAGTTTAAGAAAACAGAACAGAATATGCAATTCTTGAATCAAAAAGCATTTCACTATAAACGTATTTTGTACATAACCATTTCACAATACTTAACCATACACCTATGTGCCTTGTTTTTCACACGCACCTCCTGGTCTGTGTGTCCCTTCAGTCCTTGAAGGTGCTTTTTTGAGTAGTTCTAGAGATGAACTACGGTTATTTTATTTTCCTTTTTTTTTAAACTATAGACTCTATCCACATTCTTATTTGTTAAAATGCAAATGTAGGATAAATTGTTGTGAAGTATTCAGTACATTGTATTTCCACAACCAGTCATCAGTACTACCTTCTCCAAGAGGGTCATGTTTTCAGACCAGTTTTGTCTGCCTCTTCTCAAAAACATTTAACTAAGGCCGTAGGCCAAAGATGGCGCCTCAGTGTGGTAATTTATACAATCCTGATTATTCCTGAGCCCGTAAGCCAACTAGTAAAATTAAAAATTCCTTGGTCTACCATTTATATATTCATATAGACCACATCAGTGTTTGACTACACAGATTTTCACATTTTTTACCACCTCTCCAAATGTCATTCAATATTCACAAAATATGTAATATTTGAATGACATAATGGCATTATTCTTTTCCTATTCAATTGCCAAATTGCATAGTGTGCAATTGCAACCAAATTTAGAAGACGTTAACATATTAGTATATTGTTATGCCATTTTGATTACATATTACAGCAACAATATGCATTTAATATAGCCATAATTTAGTCTTGGTGATTCAAACTTCGTTGAAAATGTACATAGTTCATTCTTGCACATAATCCAGGATTTAGGTATTCTTTTAAAAAAAAGTGTATTTTGACTAGATGTAGAGGAAATTTAAAAACATCTAAACCTATTTCATTTAAAAACAAATGTAGATGTTTATTTAGCCTTGTTGGAGCTATGCTCTTTTTTTTTTTTTTTTTTTCTTTTTTTTTATTAAAGATTATTTTTTTTTTGGGGGGGGGGGGTTCCTTTATTTGATAGTGACAATGGATAAACAGGAAAGGTGGGAGAGAGATTAGGGATCACACGCAGCAAAGGGCCACAGGTCAGACTCTAATCCGGGCCGCTGCAAAGGATTCAGTCTACGTGGGGTGCACGCTCCTACTGGGTGAGCTAGATATCCCCCGGAGCTATGCTTTTTGATTTCTAATTGCTTTAATTTTTTTCCCCAGAATATTTTGGAAATCGTGATATTTGTACCTTTTTTTGTTAATAGAAATGACATACTAATGGCATTGTGTTTGGTTAGGCCAGTTTGAGTACTGAGTAAGAGATACTGTAATGCCTGGCAGAACTGTTCTAGTGTTAATGTTTCTGTTTGTAACACGTTATAACAATATCTACTAAAGCATTTGACTGTACTGTTTCCAGCTTAGTCTCTTTTTGCTTTAATAAACTGCAATATCTTACTTTGATTTTTGACGTATTTGAACGGTGATCTTAAATTCTTAAATTACAATTCATACTGTTTATGCCGCATTTAGGAAATTGCACTTATTGCACATTTTGGAGATCAAACTGCAAACTTTGAAAACCCCAACTCCTACACTGTTGTATTCCAGTTTTAACAAAGCCCGATACCCCTCAAACTATCCTTACAGATAACACAGATTGTTCTACTGAAGAGGCAGTAATTACAGTAAACTTAAGATATCTCAGACCAATGAGCTCACCCAAATACGAAACACATAATTAAAATTGTTTTATCTATTTCGAGCAAACTTTGGATTATGCATCCAGTTAGTGTTTTCTTGATTGGTAACACATCATATAGGGTGACAATTCATTGTTGCCTTGTTTTGGTAATGGCTCTATCTGCAGTAGAGAGCAAGAGATTAACTCAAACTGAAATACTAAGAGTATTAAACACACACAAGACACTCATCAGCACCCAATAACCCGTATCTTGTGCCCTGTAATGTTTAAATGTCGTTCTGTCTGCACAGACATTACCTGGTAACTGATCACTCGGGTCAGTCAGCAGTGCCAGACAAGTGCCCCGTTTTCACTGAAGGCTTGATTGTATTGAAACACAAGCACACATCATGTCTGTCTGCACAGAGCAGGCCTTAGGCTTTTTATGGAGCTGTCACCCACAGGCCTAGTGAAGGAACAGCTGTGGAGCCCCATCTCACTCCCTCAGCACCGCCAGAGCACTGAACCTCGGCAAATGTCATCAGTTAGTTAATGCGCTGTTGCCCTGCTGTTGAGCCTACTATCCCTGTGCTCGATGGCATGCTCATTTTACTGGGGTTCAGTCAGTGGTCATGCTGTGAGATTTCAATGCTGCACAAGTATTTAAAGGCCGCGTGTTTACGGCCTGAAGTACAGATGCATGTGTACACACGCGCCTCAACAGCATTACTTGTGAAGTAAAATTACCATGAAGACCTCTTAAATTAGTTACTTGATCTAACTTACAAGAGTAATCTGACTGAGTGAACTATGTGGATGATCACAAAATGGATTGCTGCCCCCCATGTTTTTCTACATTAGGAACACCTGTTATTATTTTCAACACCACACAGTTCTCTGAAACTAAAATCATTTCAAATCCTTAGATATCTACATTTTCTTATCTGGGCCAAATCCAAATTAATATTACTTTCATTGCATTGCCAGTTCTACTAGCCAGTAAAACTAAGTTAAATTTTGCAACTTCTATAATCAACAAATTGATTTAGAACATTTTGGTAAATTGGCTCAGTAATAGTAAAGAGTGTTTTAAGAGGAGAAACAAAGCTTAAACCTACACAGCATCCCTTCATATTGTATGTAAAACCCCTAAACTATTCAGCATAACAATACTTTGGGGAAAACAATGCTTTTGAGGGAAATAACTAAACCTACCAGAGCTTTTCACCCTGTAAGCAAACGCGGGTGAAATTTCTGCCTCTGATTTGTTACGCCTTAATTGCTTTCTGCAGACACTCGTTACATAGAGGGCATAAAACAACTGTCCTTTAAAACCATTTATTTAAAATCTATAATCAATTAATCATTGTTTTGTGGAAAATCAGATTTGTTCATTTAATGTCAGCTTACAATAACAGGCATGACCTGCTCCTGCCAGATGAAAACAGACTGTTAGTTAAACTGTTCGACTTTGGCCTCAATCATGAACTGCATTATAACAAGACACCACTGTGATATTCCTGGAACATTTTTCTGTTGCGGTACTGTAGTACTAGTGTGGACCTTTTTATATGCATATTATGCTTTCTTTTTTTTTTCTTCAGTATATGCATATTATGCTTTCTTTTTTTTTTCTTCACTATCACCAAAGATTTAGTAGATTAAAGCCATGTGAACTCAGTTTACCCACATTTTTAGTTTGATTAATTAATGTGTGTTAGAAACCTATTATAAATATTGTGATGTTTAAAGAAAAAAGCAGACATTGCTCAACTCTTTAAATACTACTAATTTAGGGTTGATTGTGTAATAGTGAACACCAACATGAGATTTACCGTTTTGGTGGGATATTTGTAGTGTCCCCCAAAAATTGACGAATTATTTTTTTTTTTTTTGTGGATTTAGGCTTAAACAACCCAACCGATATATTTTATTTCTTACAAATGATTTGTTGTAATATAACCTAAAGATTAGCCCTCATTGATGGAACCTTGCTAATTTTCCTAACATTATATAAGTATACAGTGCTGAAAGTAATGATCTACATATATCTAACACAGACGACAGTGCTTACAATATATCCTCAATTTCATTTTAAAACAAATAACAAGCGTTCTGACAAATATTGCCAATACAGAATATACCTCCTTGGCCAATTCGCCTGAAATTAAAATATGTAGGCCTACTGAATAAATAAAAAGATGCGCTAGGCTATTCAAAAAGTGCCTTCATCGTTTTTACATAGTATATATGGACATGTTTATGTGATGTCCATAATTGTTCATTTAAAAATTCAACGCTGGTATGAAAGTCCAAAAAAGAAAAAAGAGCCTCAGTCTAATTTGTCAAAGGAAATAAAAGTATGTATAAACTTCAGACGGGGAAAATGGACGTGTGCATTTTTACATTGGCCTACTTAAACAAGAAGAATAAACATTAAAGTGTGAAGTGGTAGTCATCCGCTCTGCAGAACTAAGTACCAGACAGCAGCAGGGTTTCATATACCCAGTCTTTACCCCGCTGGTCGATGTTGATGGCATGAAAAAGTTTATTTTATTATTATTATTATGTTGCTGCTTTGCGATTGGCCTGTCTCCGTGTCTTTGTCGCAGTGTGAAACCGTACAGAAAAGTAGTCCAGTCTACTTGAAGCAGTGAGCGCTCTCCATGGGCCGGGGCATGCCTTTATGTCTCTCAGTGGTTATTTACTCGTTTGTTCTCTTTTCAGTTCACCCTGCTGCATGGCTCAAGTCTGTGACACCGTCCTCTGGTCTGCAGGTTGTCCGTGGGGGCATCACATAACGCAGGGCTTGATGTCCTGGTAGGAGACCTGTTGGTGGTGGTAGTACGAGCTGCTGCTCGGTGAGTGCATCGCTGAGGACGTCATGGCGTTGAACGAGAAGACGAACTCCTTCCGGTCACACATGCTTGGAGACTGGGAATGGTACCGAGGAATACCTGCGAGAAGCATTTAAAAATATAGATTTAAAAACAATGAAAATATGTAACTTCGCAAGGACGTTTAATGAATGTTGTTTGAGGCTCTGAAAAAAACATCTAGCGCAAAAGAATGATTACAACTGTTATATAAATACTTTCTGTCGGCTTTAATTGTTAATTGTCAATTATCAATGATAGACATATCTTCTTAGAGCAGCTGTAGCCTTGACTTTATTTGATGGATCCATTAGTAATAAAAGTAGGCTGTAAAAGAAAGTATATCATTATCATATATTAAAAAAATAAATATGTTAATTTAAATGGAGTATCTATCCTAACACTGGTGTTTTTCCACATATGTCCTACCACATTTTGTTTTGTGAAAGGAAGACCATCGAACCTTTAAAGATAAATGATATATATATATATATATATGTTTTTTAAATAAAGATACATTCTATAGGCTACTTAATTTGTAGAGGGCATATATAGAGCTATAGTTTCTAATTTTGCTAACTCTATTCCTCACAGAGAGAGTCAATTTAGCAAGCGCGATTAGGATTGTCAAAAGTGGAGGCGGGCTTGCAGGGCTAATTGACAGTGGCCCTTTGCACGCCAGTCCCGGAGGACTCAGAGCCTCGGGGCAAGGCAGGCTGGTCCCGACCGCGCTTGTTTTTCTTACCCAGAGATTGGCACGACTCTAAACCGTCCCGGCAGACTCTCTTTTTTTTTTATCACTTCCAGAAAACCGTGCGAGTTTGAAACCCCTGATATCTGGGTTTTATTTGAGTGGTCTGTTTCAGTTGGAGCAGGACAGTAATGAAGCTTTCATTTTCGTGGGAGGAAATACGTGGTTTCTTTTAGTTGCATCATTTTCCTTAATGGGCTGTCTTGATTTTAATTATTCTTCCGTTCTGTACAATAGAGATAAAAGCTGGGTGTATTGATAGCAAAATAAACTCATTCAAATAAAGTAACGCGAGGCTATTCAATATTTCCATTACGCCCACGTTTGGCATACGACCATAAAAATCCGTGACCCATGCTTAGGCTATTGTTTAGACCGTCTGGTAATTAAAATTAAAAGTTTGGTATTTCTAAATATTCCTGCATCATATTTCTTCCTAAGATCTATCTCCTCTCTTTTTTCTTTATAAAAGGATACAGTTTCAAACATGTTAGTTTTTTTTTTGTTTTTTTTTAAGTAGATATTATTGAGCTTACCTTGTAAATCTGTAGTACTGTGCCCGTTCTGGTGCAGGTAAGATTGGTCTAGTGAATGTGTGGGCAAGCTTGGCTGCAGCGAGTTTGCCCCTGGATTACAAGGAGACAGAGGCTGCTGCTTTATGTAGGAGGCCCCGTTATTCAGCGACGCCGATGGGGCCGGAGCCCACGCCGAGGCTGAGCTCGAGTAGACGGGGTGAGGCTCCATGACTCCAGCGCTGGTGAGCAGAGGGGAGGCGGAATTGTCGTGGTGGGGGTAATCACTGCCAGTGGATCCTGTACAACTTCCCATGTAGGAATGTCCACCGTTGGTCGACAAGTGTGACATGGTGTGCCCGGACAGACCCATCCCGTCCATGTTACCTGACAAGTGTCCATTCATCATCCCAATCCCACTGTCCAGAGACAAGCTGTTGGGCGGACAGGATAGGCCCCCGCCGCTCCCCTGGAAGTTGTAGGACTCGGGGATATGGTTGAATCCCAGGCCGTTCATCATGCTGTACATGGGCTTCAGCGCCTGGCACTTGCGCCTAAAACCCCTGGGTCTCCTTCTAAAGGAGCCTTCCTCAAACATAAACTCACTTGCCGGGTCGATAGTCCAGTAGTGGCCCTTCCCTGGCCGGCCGAGGCCCTTGGGCAGCTTAATGAAGCACTCGTTCAGAGACAAGTTGTGACGCACGGAGTTCTTCCATCCCTGGTATGAGCCCCTGAAAAACGGGAAGCGGCTCTGCAGGAATTGGTATATTTCACTGAGCGTCAGGCGCTTGGTTGGAGAGCTCTGGATAGCCATGACTATTAAAGCAATGTATGAATAGGGGGGCTTCTCTGGTCTCCGGATTCCTGCGTTTGTCTTTTTGGTTTTCGTAGTGGAGGAGGCGGTTTCCATCACCGCCGTCTGTCCGTGCGGCTTCTCCGGGGCAGACATCGGGCTGCTCTGGGCAGGAGTCTGCGCTGGGGGCTGCTGGACCTCTGCCGTCATTAGTTAAATTTAGTCTTCGAGATGGCAAACGAAAAAGGTTGCTTTCCACCTTTCCAGCTATAAACACTACAAAGTTGAATACTAATTCGCTGACATAAAGAGCAAAAAAAGTAACCGTATAAGGCAAATTGTAGGCAAACTTAACGCACGAGCCAAATACGAGACTGTCTTCTTAACTCTGACTTCTTCCTTTTGATTCAGTTCAGCAGCAGTCTGAAGCCGTACCGCCTTGTACGCAGCGTCCGAAATGGGATAAGGAGTAGAACAGGAGCCGCTTTCCACTTCAGTTGGTGTGTTGTCTTGCGTCCGAGGAGCTCACTTTTTACTTATCTGTTGCCATCAGCGCATTGGAAGCTGGATGTCTTGGCCATCCTAATGTTAAGACCCGCCCAGTTCCCTCCTACTCCAGTGGTGGGCTTAAGCATGCACATCTGTGTGCGTTCACTTTTCAGGGAAATGTTTTTTTCCCTTCTTTACATTGAAATAGGGAATATAGCTCTCGTATAGCCTGGACGTTACACAATAGAGCGACATTTAAATGGCTTATTGGTATTATATGATCACACACTGATAGTAACTACACTGGCTGGGGCCTTAAGATAGCCTACAAATGTTGCCTGTTTTTTTAATATTATTTTATTTAAATTTTTATTTTAACACTAAATATTGATGATAGTGATATAAATTGTCTAGATTCATAAGCCTGCAGTGCAAACAGTATCTCTCCATTTCAGGCCACATGTTTGATGCACCAGCACGGTACATAGGTCATGTCTCTATTATTATTAAACTAAATATTTTTAAAAAACATTTTTAGTGTATGAAAATTATTTACCAGAGAACATACCATTCTTATTCAAAACCACCCTTGTGATTTCTGTAAAAGATAGACAGGAACATGGGCAGGATGTTTATACAGCAAAACGTAAACATGTTCCCTGGCCTTCTTTAAATAAAAAATCAAGCAAAAGACCCGTTAGATCAGCTAATACTCAATCTGATGCGATATGCCCGTCTGTTCGCGGCGTCCTGTGTAGATGTTGGACGTTTTTGCACATGAATATTGTTTGTGTAATGCAGTCATAATATTTACGCAGGGACGCAGGAGGAGTGAGGTGGAAGCTCTGCCGAGCTGTGAGCACAGAAACTCGGACGGGGACTTGAGATTGACTCCTGCAGGCATTTTATGATCCAGGGATAAAGGTAAAGTGGATTTTACACTTTTCAGTCAGAATATCACCAGCAAGAACTGTGGCCGGTTTAATTTAGTGCCGCAATGGATCTTTGGTTTGTTTTATGTGACATGATAGTGTATAGGATAATTAGAAAAACGAAGCCTAAATTATGCCTCAAGCCTTTTGCTTTAACTGAGTTGTAATTCACTCAGAAGAAGATGCGCACTAGTTTGTTTTAGCCTATTTGTTGTGTTTCCAAAGTCGGAATGCTTAATTTTAGTTCTTGACACTGCCTTTTCCACAGCTGTGAGCGAGAGCTACTGAAAGACGATCAGTCCATAACCTAAAACTGTTGACAGTAGATTGCTTATTGTTCCCTGGAGATCTCGATAGCTGCAGCCTGCAACCTTGTGCCTCTCCATGGGTTCAGTTAGTTGAGCTTGTTGTGCTTCTGTTCTCTGCCGGCATTACTGTTTCTAGTGGAGGCTTGTGACTGTTAGTTTTGACGCAGTGGAAAATAACACCGGAGAGAAAATAGTGGATAAACATGTTTGCCTTGTGCGTAAAACCTGAGAATGTTTGGAGACTATGTTCCCTGTGCGTAAAGGTCACCAGTAGCTCTAATACGATTTCTTTCTGTAAAATAATGAGGCAGCATGTTCACAAGTTCAATTTGAGAAAACATATTTAAATCAAATTTCGATGTTTAACTCACATATCCAATGGTTAATTGATGTCCGGTCCTTTTTTTGTTTCAGGCGAGAAAACAATTAATTGTCAAATTCTCATTGTCAACCCAAAGGTGACAGACGTGCCACTGTTAGTTTTTGCTGTTGCAGGGGACATTTAATGGATAAATGAATGTAAGTATTGTTTTAACCGGTGCCTGCTCGGCCACTCGCCTGGGGTGAGGGCCACACATTTATCAGGGTAGCGGACCACCCAGCGCGCACCAGGGGCAGGCGCGCTCCCGTCCTCTCTCTGCCCACTGCATTTAATTACCGCTGATGACTTCATTCCATTAGGGCGCTCTTTTTTCCCCCCTCACAAGCTCATTCGCCCCATGTCATGTTATTCTTTCTTTGTTAAATATCGGCCTATATATATAATATATATTTTATTTCTTTATTTTTTTTTTTTCTTGCATGTTAATCCAAAGCCAGTGATGTTTACGCAAACCATCAGTGTTGGATGGTGATGCGCTACTCCCCCACTGCATTCTTCTTTCACCAGTAAAAAGCTCCAAAATCAGTTATTTTGTATTACCTGTAAGATACTATTGAAGTTTAATGTTCAATAATGGTAATACAATAATTGACCGGTAGGCCTAATACATATCATCATAACAGCATGTATGTACCCTACTGCTGTATATATGTGTTTTATGGGATTTGAGAATATTTTACAGGTAATTTTAACGTATTTTATATTTTTTATATATATTTTATATATAAGGATACTTGCTGTAACAGCGTCAGTGGCCGATTGTGTTCGTCATTACTGAGGCTTGCGTCCCGAGGTCAGAGCTTCCCTGTTGCTCCATCGCAGACGAAGTAATGCTCTTTTCCATGACGTCCCATCTTGAAATATTTGACAGTGCTGCATCCTCAGGAATGCTTGGCCACTTAGGGGTAGGTACACCGCAGAGTGCACAGTCCTGACAGGCCTTCCGGACTGTCTTACCGTTATTTAGTGCACTGAAACCAAATTTGGACCCCTCAAAATCACGCTGTTGCAAAGTTGTGCAGAAATGAACACACGGCCTATATGGTTTCTTATGGGTTACATTCTTCCGTCAGTCAACTCTTGGACAATGGCGTACTACATCAACAAGCCAACAAATATCATTTAGGCCTTGTTCTCGTACAAACTAAAGATTATTGTCAGAATACTTTCATATTTACAGTACATTCAGTTTTGTCTTCTAGCACTTCTTTGAGAATTAGTTTAATCATTGCACATTAAAATCTTGATATTAGAGACGGTGTTCTCCCAGACACTACAAGGCTACATTGTGCTACACCATGTGAGCAAGTCACGACACGGTTAACTTACAAAAATATTGCTTATTCATACCAATTAGGCAAATACACCCGGCGGATTATAGATCCAGCAGCTGCAGCGGTCAGCAGTGTAATTTGATTTGGCCTCACAGAAACAGATTAGGCTGTTGGGGAGACGAGGCCAGATTCGAAGTGACGCAGATCATTTTAAGTGTCAAAAGTTTATAGATTACATTTTCTTTACAAACAATCATTGTTGAGAAATAAGGCAGTTCTCTCCTCGGAGGGCCGCAGAAGGTCACCGAGAGGCTGCAGATACTTTAAGGACAGTGCGTCAAAGTGATCGATCAACTGGCCGTAAACTCATCCGACTTGAACTTGAATCAGGTTCAAAGCAACACTTAGCCTATATATGAAAATATGGTTATAGGAGGGCAAACAACTTTCCTAAATGAAATGTTTAACTTCTTCATAGTGCATGTATTTGATGTCGTGTGTCAAAAACTGTTGTCTTGAACTTATATAGAGAGAAAAAATATTTTTTTAAATAGGCCTATTATTCCTAACTGGTGAATATATATATATATATATATATATATATTATAAAGGTAAAACAGTTGAAATTCAATAACAGCGGATTTTACAAATTACAAATATTAGTCAGAGGGCCTGATAATGGTTTTTCAGTTTAATACCAGAATTAGATTTTTTTGTTAATGACATATAGCCTAGATTTCTTAAATTTGAGTTATTCCATGCTCTCATGTTATAGAAGTAGTGTGAAGAACAAACATGTAAATAATATAGGCCTTGGTAAGCTGTAACAGTGCGTTGTTTTTTTTTTTTTTTTTAAATAAACCTGTTTATCTCGTCTTTATATTACAGGGACTCTGAAATGAACAAATGTTATATATATATATATATATATATAATAGATTATTTTTATAATGAAACTATTATGCTTATGAAATGATTTTATTGCACATTTTGAGTGTATACAAGACCTTTTACTGTCTCCGACTTTTTGTCAAACAAATAATTGATATTTCCTAATTGGTTGGCTCTGTCTCAGTGTCGCCTGCAGTTCACTTAGCATTGTCGCTTTAATTGAAAACAGTGTAATGTCGAGGTGGGTACCCCCTCATCACTTTCCCTACGCTGTAGGTGGCCGTGTATATTTTCATTTAAGTGGTGTTTATGTGAACGAGAAAGGACGGGATTGCTAGCAGACCGCTGATTGCGCGCATTGCGTCTCTACATGGATTTGAAGTGTATTTGATGGGCACCACCCTCTACGGTAATCAGCTGCAGCAGAAGTGCGCGCGATGACTTTTTAATTTTCTTGGGAGATATCTGCTCCTTGCCCTGTTGTGTGTGTGAATGGGCAAAGGAAAGTAGTCCATTGGCACATCATCCTTTACAGAATAGATCGATTAATTAAATGTTTGTGTTACTTTTCACAACAATTGCACAGCGATGTCAATGCTCGCTATGGAGACAGGCCTATGGGCGCAAACATCCTGAAGCACTGCTGAAGTGTCCTTGGGCATGCCACTGAGCCCAAACCTATATGGCATTGCGGACACTGCAGTCTGACTTTATAGTTTAAACGAAATATCAATTCATATTTCAAATCCGTGCGTCGCGTTGCAGTTGTTACAGTCTGATGGGAATTGTAAGGCGTGTATTAATCTGATGACACATTTAGTTCACTGCTGTTATCCTTCGTCGCATTTCATATTAAAAACAGAGGTTATGTCTTAATAATTTAACACATAGCCTAGAATAACGGACTTTATAATGTAGGGTGGCCGATAACAACTATATCCACATTTTAGACTAATTTTTCCTAAACCTATTTGGACTGCGGGGTTACACATCTAATAATCCTTTTATACATTATAGTACATTTATTTTGTATCATTGTTATTGTAATAACTAAATAGTTCTGTTCTGTTATTTATCATTGGCTGGTAGCATGCACGTCACAGCTGTCTGCTGCACCTGCAGCAACAGATACGCAGCTATCAATTGCACACTTCAGCTATGATTCATAATTGAAAGTCGTTGATGGTGTTTGGATATTGCGAACCTTAATGAAATTGTTGCATCGTTGCACGTTGAACTTGAATATTAGTATATTTTATTAATATTAATATTTAATTATAGCCTAGAGCGTGAAATTCGTCATTTAAACCTATTTCAAACCTCATTAGGATGTTCCATAGCAGAGGCAATAAACCAATCAGTGTGCTAAGCTTTAGGTCATCTATTTCGACGTTTGAATCCTGGCTCATGCAGCATTCGACACAAAGTATTTACTTTTTGTTCAAAACGGCTAACGCTCTGCAGATAGGGAGCTCATTATGCCGAAATACGTGAGTCACTGGTAGAAACGTTATTGTGAGAACCCCGGCCTACTCAGTAAAACTTCACATCGCCTTCCCGCAACAGTCCCTGGTGTGCTATATCGTCAAATAAAAGATAGCCCACTCACATCATCAGACTGCATGTTAAAGCAGATTTAGTTCTGTTTTCTGACAGCTGCAGAAAACGTCCCTTTCAGACAATGATGAAAGAATAAAGGCATAGGCTATGTCAAATTATTTCTGGTTTATGTTGTGATCATAGGCAGCACCACATAATTTGACACGAAGGACAGCAGTGGGGAGGATTTGGCAGGTCCAGAGGTTTTACACATTCCAAACTGTCCAAATGTGGTTAGCGCTTGCAGAAGAAATTTTCTGTAATTTCCAATACCTGTTCGTAGCAAGTTGGCATTCCAGCAAGTTGACAAGCTGTTTTCTGTGTGAAACTGGACAAAACACACAAAGCATAAAGAAACATTTTTTAAAACAACAAAAATATGAGTATATTTTACCTACTTCGAGGTTAGACTTCAAGGTTTAAAGCATGAAAAAAAAAGGATTGTGTGTTCATGTAGCTGTAATGTCTGGTTGATAGACAGTTTGTCTTATGCATTCATTCTCAATTTATACAGCAAAAGTATATGAATGATATAGATTAATAGATTAGAAATTGTTTACCAATATTCCTGAGTATTTTAAAGTTGTAAAAGGAAATTGGTGCTTGGGGATTTTTAGGATGTTTGGTTTATTGATAACATCTAAGATATTTATAATATATATATATATATATATATATATATATATATATATATATATATATATATATATATATATATATATATATATATATATATATTAGACACCAGGGGCACAATGTTAAAATCCAACTTATTTCCATTGTCCCCAGTGTTTGGTCATCAAAGTTAGTTAATTATATAGACACCAAGTCATTTTGACTAAATACTATATTCCCTACAGTTTTAGTTTTCACTCACTGTTGTGTTTGTGTGTGGTCTTCAAATCTGTTTTGATCTGAATGTGTATAAGTAAAATATTGGATGTTTTAATTTAAAAGCAAACGTTTAATTTTTAATTTAATATTGAAATATCAAAGACACTCTCAGACTGCTGAATAATTGCGTTACTGATGTTTTAAGGGATGACTTTTCATTATTTCTAATCTCTTTTATTTTAGAATTCCCTGATAACATATTAATCAATACTGCTTTTTAAATCTAATACAGGTTTCAGTTATTATAAACTCATAAACATAATTATAATTTAAAATGTTTGTTGGATGTTGAGTTAAAGCAGCCAGGATCTCTGCTCACTTCCAGTGTAATTACAGCTGGAGTACTGATAATTAATATGGATTAAAAAACAATATTGTGCATTCCTATGCAGTTTTTTTTTATTTTCAGAAAAAGTCCAGTGAAAACACATTCAAATGTTCCACTAAATGCTTCATACACCGCTTCACTGCTCCTCTCTGCTCTACTGTGGCCTTTCTAGGAAGATTCAGTCCCACACAGTGAGTGGGAGCCTGTTTGGTGCCCCACCCTGCAGCCTACACCTCCCAGGGCCGCTCCACCATGGTCTGTCTGATGCAGGGAGAGACATCAATAATAAGAGCTGAAGCAGAAACCACAATGGAGAACACAAAAGAGAGAGGGAGGGCAGACACAGGCCACAACCGGCTCTGCTGCAGGTTAGCTCCTTTGCTACAGCCTTAATGGCAGTTTGATGGGTGCACATGGGGAGACATGGGTTTATACGTATGTGTTTACATGCGCGTTTACATAATATCTATGGTGTTTACGTACAGCCCACTTATTCTTTTTTTTCTTTACTCTGAAGGGGGATTTTCCTGTGGCAAGCTGCTTCGGAAAAAGCAATTAAGAATTCCCAAACAGTACACCACAATGGGAGATATCATTTGTGCAATGTGTGTTCCATGTCCCTCACAGTTTTTTGTCTGGAGTGGCTTGGCTATTTTTAATCTGTGCACAACCAAACCCACCTACAGACAAACCACAAATTGAATGAAGGGGAGGGGAATGAGTGGACATAGTAATTGCCTATTGTGAAGCTCAAACTCCTCTGTTCTGCCATAAACAGCTTTGGTACTTCACAACTTGATACCCAGTGCTCCAGTCGGTTTGAAATTAGGGCATATCCTCATTGTCTGTGGGAACCCAAAGCCAGGCAGTGGTTGGAATCAGTCAGGAATGCTTTGGGATGGTAACTGGATTCAGTTGTAATGCCCGACTATCCACAGTGGAACCCTGGGGTGGGAAAAAGGCAGAGAGCATTTCCTGAGTGGAGGGGGGTCCCAGCGAAGCATCACACGCATGGGCATCATGTGACAGTGATCCTGCCAGGTTTTAGCCTATGATCCCAAGTGAAGAAAGGAGTGGAGAAGGAGTACAGCTGTGTGGGAGGTGTGGTGGGTGCTTTAGGCAGTGCCAGGGAAAGGAGAGGACAGGGAGAGGCACAAATACTGTAGCTGTTACAAAGCAACCTGTTGAAGAAAAGGGGGAAGTCAAAAGTATTGTAGTGCAAAGCTACTGTCTGTATCTGTCTCACAACATTTGAATGTATTCCTGAAGTAGCTGGGGATACACTGAAAGTTGTTTGAAATCGACTATGCTGTTTGTTTGTTTTTCACATTTTTTTCTTCTTCTGACATTTATACTCTGCATATAATCAAATTAGAACCTTACCTTCAAAACAATAATAAATAATAAAAAAAAAGGTGTAAACTGTGTCTCAATAAACTCTGTATCTGATAATGCTCTGGGGGGAAATAGAGGAAAAACAACAGGAGATTTTAACATCTGGAAAATAGTTACATTGGGTCATTTTGTGCATTTTTTTCTTTAAAGTGTCTGTGATTTTTTTTTTAAATGTAGAAAGCTCTCTCAGCCAATTTGCATGGACCTTTAACTTCAGTTCATCAGTTTTCATCCAACTTCAATATCATTAATAGCATCAGGTCATGAGGTAAAAATAACACCTGTGCAACATCAGCCGAGCTTTACCTGGCACAGCATACCTTATCTGATTAAAACCGATGAAAAGTTATTGAGGATGATCCTCGTTGAATGTCTGAATATAGAACTTAAAGCCATCTACAATTCCGTGTTATTGGCATGTAGCTTATTTGTTGGATTTTTGGAAAACCTGCATCATTAAAAGTCATGCTGCTTGGGCCACTAGCAGTTTTTGTTCACACTGTGCACACACGAATCACCTGGATTACTTACTGAAGAGAAAATCTTCAGCAGTGTGTTTGATGTCTGTGTGTTTTGATTTGACAGTTATGACTCTGAAAATCGAGTGACAGGAAAAATAAATATTACTGCATGCTGTTTGTATCTTTTCAGAGTACATTATCTGCTCCTATTCGTATTGATTAACATCCTTTGTAAATATGTATCTTATAAACTTTGTCTGAAAAAGGGATGCTCATTGCACTTGATTGCAATTAACTAGTAATTTCAACAGAGCAATTTAGCAAAAAGTATTGTGAAGAAGACTGTTTTGTTTGTTTGTAATAATACTGTTTACTACTACTACTACCTACTAACTGTAGGAGGACTCATGTTGGTAAGAGTGTGTTTTTATGTCCCTCCACCTGTTATTCTGTACATATGTGCATATGTATGTCCATGGCTGACTCATGTGTACATGCTGAATATTAAAATATTGGAAACTGTGTCTTTACCTTTTGGTTTTGTGTGCCTGCAATGGCTGTCTATGGCTGCATATGTTCATGTATCAGTGCATATGAGGATGTTGCTGACTAGATATTTGTGTCCAGAGTGACTGGTGCTGGCAGCCAGACATTGCTCCCTTTGGCTTGTGTAAATGTTGTGACGATCTTGGGAGGAATCTTACCCTATAGTTGTCAAAGGGCTTTTTATTTCCACCTGCTACTGGCCTCTTTCCGTTGGTCTGCTCTATAACAATGGTAGTGGGAAAACTGTGGAGTGCAAAGTGATTGATGTTGGACTGTATTTGGCCCTTCTTCAGATTGGGGCCTGAAAGGAAGTGGCTATCCCTCCCTTCCCCCCCGACTACCCCGCAATAATGCGGGGCGCGAGAGGGCAAAGTGCTGATCAGAACTTTCTTAGACATCCCATTTTAACTAACTAACCCTAACTAAGTGCCAATCGTAAACAAGGTTTCAACAGTTAAAAATCAATTTGCCACTAGAAGAAACAGAATGAAGTTAATTGATGCCACACAATTGATCCCCTCCATCTTGTCTTCAACCATCACTCTTTTTCTTGTCCTGTCTGGGGTGAAAAGAGATACAGGCTCATCACGACTGCATTCTTTCCATTTAGCTGAAGAGCAGCATGGCAGAAAAGGTAATCTATCATCCAAACGGTCTGTCCTTCTCTCTCCCTATTTCAAACTGTGTTTCTCTTTCTCCTTCCTCCAGGCTGGAGTGGGCAGGCGTGTGGCTTTGGCCACAGGAAGCTCTGAATTCTTTGGAGAATGGAAGATGTCTTATGGGGAGACATGCTGGCCTCCACCCACCCACTCACCACCCCAAAATGACACCTGACCCCTTCATGTGTTTATATCAGACCATGGAAGTGAGAAATAGTGATGAGTCACTCTGGCTGTGTGTTTACACTCTGGAGTCACGCAAGGAAGGAAATCAGCCACGGTCTGCTAAAAGTGGCGAGGTGAGAGAGAATAGCTGCAGTCCCCCAGCGCTGCAGTGATTTACCTCTCAGAGCCACAATATATTTCACGTCATCTCTGCTGCGAAGACTTTAGGCCAACAGAAGACAGCAACATTAGCAGCGCTTTGGACTGTACTCTGATTGCCACAAGGGCCAAAAGAAGAGGGCGTTACTGAGGATAGGTGTTTGTGCATACATATACTATGTATTCAGTCTTATTAGACGCACAGTGTCAATCACATCCAGTTGCTTTCTAATCAAGGCAGGTAAAATGTCATAGAATGAAAACCTGTATCTCCACACATCCTAGAAAAACAGGGTTTTCATCTTGATGACCATACATTTCACTATATAATTCATCTTGAAATGTTTTCAGAAACCTTTTTTTTCTCAGCTACAAGGAGAGGATCCAATTGCTCAATTGAATGTAAAAATGAAAATCTCTAAAACTGGAATAACTTTTTCACCCAACAGAAATGATATGTATCCTACCTATTCAGATTTTCTTTATTATAATTGATATATTTCATTGATAACAAGATTTAAAAAAAAAAACAAACCTTGTGGTTATGATTTCCTGCAAAAAAACAAGTAATCCAACAACTGAAGCCCCTAACTAAACAACATGATTATGCAGCACTTGATATTTTGTCTGACATTGTGCTTGTCACATATATCCCAAGTTATTTTATATAATTATCCTAATAGTGTATGTTGTGATGTAAAAAAGTGGATTTTATGAAAGCAAGCCAGCCACCCCTAATGATTTCAGTGAAATCTGTGTTTGTGTAAAAGATTTCATAAAAATACCAAATACATCAAAGTTGATAGAAATCCCAAATCATAAGTAATTTGAATGGCTTAGACTGAAACAAAACAGACTTGTTAGATTTTGAACGGAAATCATATTAAGAGATAGATGTGACATTTTATATTGACAATAACTGATGTGCCTTACAGGTTAATGTATACTTTATGGTTTCAAAAATACAATATTATAATGAGAATGTTCTCATTGTATTATAAAATGTGTTTATGATATACCGGTATGTGTGATCTTAGAGTGCTGTATGAACAACATTGGGCACGTATTGCTTTGTGCTCTAAAGGACTTTATGTGCAATGTACTGTAAGGTGTGTTTACTGTGGCCAGTGTTTCAACCATAGTGTCATTGTTGTCCTCCACAATGAGCGATTTTAGATTGCACAACTGTTGTTTTCAAGAGACGGCTGTAGTTACTGCAGTTGTGCTCTGTAAATAAAAGTGACACTTCATTTCTTTTCATCATTTTATTGGTGCAAGTAACTTCATTGCCGACTGTAGCGAGTATCCTGTTGCACACCCCCATACACACCGCCACAATGAGAGAGTTAGCAGCTCTTATTTTGGCTGATCTCTCCTGAATTGTAAGTCCTGTCAGGGCCTTTGATTGATTGTTGTGTTTATCACCATATTATTAAGTAATCAGGCTTCACCACAGCTGGGCCTGAAGCTCCTTAATTCCAGCTAAAGCACACGGCTTCATGCTAATTAAAGGTTTGACCAAAGTGTTTATTTTTGTGAATTTCTACCAACAAAAAAAAATAGTTGTCTGTGTGTTGTTATGCGAGTGTGCTGATTGTAGCATTTGTATCCTCTCTGGAACATTTAGTACCAAACTTGTGTTTTTATCTTCATCATGCTTATTCTCAAGGACAGTAGAGAGAAAACCATGCTGCATAAACTGCATGTAGAGTGTAATCTGTCCTTTCAATACATAATATACTGTTTTGCATTACTGTGTAACCTGCAAAATGACAAATAAGGTATGTACAGTACACTACAGTATATCTGTATGAGAGGGTCAATCAGTCTATGTTCGGTGTATCAGCAGAGGTTCCTTCTCGCTTCATTAATAGAGCCTGCAGCAGGCTGCGTTTGTGTATTCCTGAGGTAAACACAGTCATGGCAAAGTGGACATGCTGCTGAGTGTGTCCTGACTGGAGACAGAGACTGTGGCACTGTACTGACTGAGACACTGGCAGCTCTCTAGAGGCAGGGTTAATGTGATGAATGGCCATTTGGTAATGGGCCATGTATTAGGGTGAAATAGCTCTTTTAAAAGCCCAGGCTTGAGCCGTTGCTATGGGCAATTTGATTCAGGAATCAATCAGGTGGCAGATGTTTCATGTTGTATCAGTCAACTCTGTCTCGCTCTTTCTTTCAACCAAATGAAGGAAGAATTGCTTGAATGACTACACGTAGCAATCAAATTAAAGTGTAAATCCACGCGGTATAAAACTTCAGTGATGTCATATTGTTTAAAAAAAATCTTAGGCAAAAACAACAGGCCAATTTTAGGAACTTTATTAAACTGATAAACAAGTTGAAAATGTAATAATGTTTTTTTTTGTGTTTCTTAAGTGCTCCAGACTGTACAGGTACTGTATGTGCTTCTTGGTCAAACGTCAACCTGCGAGGATGGTACTGCATCTGTACTGTAGTGCTAAGTTCTATCCATTTTAGTAATTAATATACACAAGCTAGATTTCCAGTAACACAAATACCTAAGATTCAAATTTGAGAGTTTCAATCCACAAAGTGAAAATACATAATGTTCAAAGTGTACAGTTTTTTACGCTGAAAAGGTTTTGATGTATTAATGTTGTTATGAGGGTGTTTTTACTATTCTACTGAATCCCCTTTCATCGTTATATGTTGCATGTGTGATGGTTTCTTTTAACATGCTTTGAAATTACATTTTTCCTTTATTCATAATGTATTTCACATTGTTGTGCCAATACAAGCTGCTGCTGCTACAGTGTTTTGGACATCATGTTCAAATTGGGATTTGTTTTTCATTGTCATTTCAATAATAAAATGCAAGTTGGAATTGATGGTGGTGCCTGTTTATATGTATTCTGCCCTCATTTGAGCAGGATTCTCTCTGATCTCCTGTGTACTTGCTTTGCTTTTCCAGGTTTGTTAATACTAGTGCAGTGCCCGTTGAAAATGTGCCTGTTTGGAACGGGCCAATTGCTTGGCCTGTGGTATTGCTGCTTGTAGAATTCATCAAAACCAAATTGTAGGCTATCCCAAAATTACTTACAGAAGGACCCCAAACCACTTCATATGCAACTCCCCCTGTATGCCTACTAACCTATGTACTACTAACTTACTAATTTACCTGACAGAGAACGTTGCAGATTCAGAATGTAATCACAAAATATCACAATGAAAATGTGGAGTAATCAGACATTAGCCTCATGGCAGTGTGCTACCCACCCGGCCCGTTATGAGAGCTGATCAGCACATATCTGCGTTAATCAACCACCAGAACTGGACTGTGTGTGTGTGTGTGTGTGTGTGTGTGTATATATGTGTGTGTGTGTGTGTGTGTGTGTGTGTGTGTGCGCAGAGAGAGAAAGAGAGAGAGAGAGAGAGAGAGAGAGAGACGGTGTTGTCCTGTGTCGTATGATCATTAACGAATTTAACATTTCAGCAGAAGTGTTAATTTCAATACAGGTGTAGTGGCTTGACAGTTAACGGTGAAGTAGGGTATTTGATTTGCGGGGGTATTTTGGCGACGGTAATGTTATTAGTTAGCAGTATACTTAATTAACCCAGGGTGAGTCTGATGAAAAGTGCTGTGTCTGCCCGGTTCAGCTCTGAGATTTTCTTGCATTGCACAGCGCTGTGAAGGAATAATCTCCGAGATTACTTTATATTCTGCCTCTGGTTAGAAGTGGTGAATGTAGGCTACAGCTCACAGCAATTTAATACAATATAGTGTCTGGCTTTTGTTTGATATTTAGTGTTGGCAAATGGCTTTTTGTTGAGTTTCCTCTTAGCGAAAAAATAGACACAGAAAAGCATAGCGCATTTTTTTCGCCAACCTTATTCCACACAACAGTCGCGATGTTCCTTTCAGCTATCCGCTCGTGCACCAGGAAAGTGAAGAGAAGTTAGTTTGGTATATTTAGCAATCATGTAGCTAACGTTGGTAGCAGGAAAATAGTCAGAGGCGGTAACACTCCCCCTGTTGTGCATGTGGCATTTGCGTGTGGCGTGGTTACCTTCCCACCAAACACGCCCCCAAACACGGACAACGATGTAACTCAAAAAAAGTGTCTGGTAGCCTGCCTATAAGTGGCATCACGCTCTATTTGCCACTTGTTGTCTGGTTGTGCTTTGCATGTGTGGGATTCTGAAACGTCCTTAAATTCGTGAATTGTCGTTTGTTTATTCAAAGTCAAAGACAGTCCAAAGTAGTGCTACTTTGCACATTTTTGTGGGTCTGAGGTGTATGTCACATTTTAGTTGCCAAAGCTCTGCTGCTTTCTTCACTCAGTGTGCAATGTGAGAGGGGGAGTGGTCAGCGGCCAGTGGTCATTGGCAAAAGCCAATGTGTGCTTCTTTTAGCGATATATATTTAACGATATTTTTTGCATTTCTAATCCAAACAACGTTTTGGCACTGCACTTACTCATGCCCGTAGCAAGACACCTGTCAAGTTTGAAATCCATCGGACTAACGGTTCTAGAGATATGCGCATAACACACAGACAGGCAGACAGACAGACGTTCCTGCAATTTATAGATAGATGTGGACACACACACATACACACACACACACACACACACACACACACACACACACACACAAATGACAGGACTTTTACATTGGACTTTCATTGTGAATGGGTAAAAGTGAAGATGATGCTAAACAAGCTGACTAAAGCTACGTGGTAAATGGGCACACATGCAAAGTACTGAATAAGTTTTTAAAAAATATATATTTACAATTTTTCATGCAAATTCTTTTACGCTTGAATCCACTTTGTTAGAGTTAAATTCAACCTCAAAGTCTGCCAAATTCAAGTCAAGAACCACTTAAGGACCTTATGATGAATTCCCTGTTTTTCTGTGGTGGTGTTGAGGCTCGTATGATAAACATAGCGAGGATACATTCAGCAATATTGAAGCTGTTGGTGGTCCTGTTGTTTACTTCAGTGTCATAAGTTTTCTCCAACAACCAAAGGGTTATGGATCACTTGTCATACTGTCTACGTATCTAAATAAGTAGCCACTACTACTCGAAGATGATAATCAATAATGACCTGTGTTTGATATATGATGGTCTTAATGGCTGGAGCCCAGTTATCTCAGTTTGACCTGGGATTTCTGCTTGGCTAAAAGTGGATTCACATTGATTTATCAGTTTTTCTGAAGAGGTCATGTGAACCAGAGGAGCTCAAGTATGCTTTAAAAATCCATCTGAATTACCCCATATAGGAAAAGTAGAGCTGCTCAGTGTGTTTATACTTCTGTCTCTTAAGGCAGGATTTGGAAATGTCATTGGTTTTGTACCACAGAGACGGAAATGCAATTAAAACTGAATTAAGGCAATGCAGCAGCTATCTCAAACGTGTCTTTTTGGTAAGTGGACAAGCTTTATTAGAGAATGTTTTAGCAAGGGGGGAAATAGTTAATCTTGCGTTAACACAGGAGCCTCTGAAGCATTTATGTCAGGTTTGGATAGAAGTGGATTTTACTTCTTGCTTGTTATCACTTCTGCCCTTAATATTTAACAGATAATGACAGATATGTAAGAGGTAAACTTTCAGTGAATCCCTGGAGGCCATAATTAACCTGTGGATAACCAAAGGCAGTGATAATGCCATTTCTCCATGTCCAAACAGCCTTATCACAGGTGTTGGTAAGGACAGACAGATGGACAGTCAGACAGACAGCCACATGGTTCCACTTTGACGTCTGCTAATTCCAGGGAATCAATCCTAAATGACACCTATGGCATACACAGAGTGGATTTCCCTCTGATGCAGATTGGTAGTGGTTTGCAGATGAAAGACAGTAAAATAAATAAAGCTGTGGCGAGCAGGCAGAGCCCTTCTGTCCGCACAGTACAACCATAATGGGATACATACTTACATGATGGAAGAAGTGGAGGCATGCTCCTGTTTTCACCACTGTTGCCATGGAAATCTTGAACTACTGCTGCTAGTCCTGAATATCTGTGTTGACGTTTGTTGTGAAAAATATTCAGATTTTTCCCTTTTATTTGAAAGGGTAATAGAAAGATACCTAAATAGTGGAATAACAGTGATTAGCAGAAAGCAGCTCTGTTCCTTGTCACCCACTCTGCTTGCTCGCCCACTGCTGCTGATACTGTTTTAATCCTAAAACATGTAATTAAATCTACTCAGCAGTATCAAATGGCTTTTTAACCTCCTCCAATCAATCTTTTCATCAGCTGCTGTGTCTGCGGTCTGCCTAGAGTAAGAATAGTAATGGTAAGACAATACTGGCTTGTCTCATCCTGGCTGAGAACTTGCATGATACTCCTACAAGTTACACTGACCTCCTATTCCTCGCTGTGCCAGGGCAAATTCAACTTTGTATTGTGCAACATTGCAAGTGTGCTGGGAAGCTCTTCCAATTGTTTTTGCAGCTTCTTTCATTTCATTTTTATTATTATACAGGAAAAGATTAAAAGTAGTTTACAGCAGGTTCCTGTTCTGCAGCATGCAGAATAACATTACCATGCAAAACAAACAAACAGAAACAACAAAACATGAACAGCTACACAGACATTGTTGAGTAGGCTTGCTTAAAGTCCCACTCCACTTCAAAATATGTTGTGCTTATTGTTACATCACTTGGATGTTTGAGCTTCACTGTGCAGAAAGATGTGTTCAAAGTTTGACACCTGAAAGCCAAAGTTTGTAAATCCATCAACTGTGTCAAGTGTCTCTGACTCACTTTAAATCTCAATTTAAGATGTGTACATAGAGCATGATTTGGTGACATCACAACTAGTTTAAAAACCAGTCATGAACCAATATCCAATTTACACAAGTATGATGTGAAAACTTCATACTTCACACCTCCAGTGCACGTATAGTACTAAAAATGGACTTTTCAGTGAAGCAGGAAACATCTTGCGTTTAGCAGTTCAACTTTGGAAAGAACAATATTTGCATATTCATAGATTAAATGAGGAAGACGGAGTAGATGCAATTTTCACTAGTTAATTGACAGAATATTTTCAGAATATAATTAGTCCATGTCTTAAAAAGTGTGTAGAGGAGATCTTTACAATGAACAGTGACTCTTCACTCTTAAAAAGGTAGAAACCTTTAGAGGCACACGGATGCACTTAAAATAGGGGCATTATCAAGGTTTTGTCACTGGTGCCACTGAGGTGATTTATTCAGATTCTGGTCGACTCCCGTCTGATGCACTTCAACAAATCACAGCCTGAGGTCTCTGTCTAACCCCACACACCACACTCATCTCTGTCTCCCTCTCTGACCCCCACACAGCTCACTCTGACTGGACAACACAGATATCACCCAGGGGCCGGTTTTTAAAGCTCAACTGACCAGGAGTCAAGCCGCCCTGTCCTCAAGGCCCCCTGCAACTGCATTAGGAGGCAAAGTCAATTTGACAGCAATATTTTGGGCAAATAATGTAAAATAAACAAGTAAAATAAAATCGCTAAAACTGTAGCTTATATGTGTTCAATCCTCACATACAGAGCATTTCCAGTTACTCATTGCACTTCTCAAGGAGCCCAAACTGTTTTCCAGCACAAAACTATTTTCCAGCACACTCATCTCTTTATGTACAACTAATACCTGTTTGCTGAGTAGAGCTGTGAGTTTTTGTAATGATTAAGGGGTCTTTGACCACCAGCAGTGCCGTGTGACCCGAGGGCTCAGGGTGATAAGACCTCTATAACTCTACTTTATCCCCCTGCTCATTATCAACCTCAATCCCAGATCTGCCCTGAGCCCTCTGGCTGCAGCAAGGCACCTTCCATCGCCCTCTGCAGCCTGAAGATTACTGGGGAGACACACAGGCTCAGTTTGTCTAACCCCAAACACTTGACAGCTTCTTTCTGTGGGAGGCAGGGTTAAACATTTTGTAGTACTCAATCACAAAAGAAGAAGAGTTTTTTGATGTAATTGGCAAAAAGGATAATTTGTGAAGATAATTAAAAATGACACATTTATATAATTGATTGGTATTTTATTTAAATTGTGGCTTTAAACTTAAACTTCATGTCCACTTTTATGACATGGAGTGTAGAGTAAGTTTATTTGTTTCTTTGTACTTCACATCTGTTTGTTGTCCTGATGTGGTAAACCCTGCCCATCTATTCTCATCATGATGCCAAACATTATGTATTAGTATTTCACTCAGAGGGACACGTGAACAAATCCTTAAAATCAGTTCAGCCATCATTTATTTCGTGAAAGGTTGAATCATTTTCAGAGCCACAGATCTGGACTGACGCCTGACCAACAACGGGGCTGTCAGGTTATTGGCTAGGCAGCTGCTCTCCCCAAATTTGCCTTTTTGAAGGGAAACGTTTAGCAGTCAGCGGCTGAGGCCAATGAGATGTTTTAATAAATGAATATGAGAACCTTTTCTTTTAACCTCATGCTGTTATTCCTGGCCCTCTGTAACTGCCGCACGGCCACGTATTTTTCATCAGATTCTTTGAGTGGCAAAACACTGGACTGTTTTCATTTGTTTAACTTTCATGTTGCTGTGAGAGGGTTTTTATGAAGTGAACCGCCATCCCATCAGTGGCACATGATTGATGTCTTTAACATTAACCAAAGAAGCATTATATAGCACTTTTCCAAATGAAATACTATGTGAAATAAGTGTGTTTCTTTGAATTGTATAGTATAGTAATTTGCATCCTTAATGAAATGGTGTTTTGTGCTGGAGTTTCATTCTGTTTTTCAAAGTCACTGATATTCAAGGCTCATGTCATTTTGTTCTCTCCAAGAACTGTGTGGCTTTTGGTCTGCCTGAGCATTTCCCTCAGCTATTCAGCTGCTTGTTTATGCATCTGTGTTTATGCATATGTGAAGTGAGCGTTCATGTCAGCATGCATTTGTGTGTGTATGCTTGTGTCTGGGTTTTATGTGTGGTGTGAGGGGTATGACGATGGACACGACAAAAGCTAATGAAGTTGAGTTCAACAGTCACTTGCATACTCTCAACCTGATAACCAGACCAACATTTATGACAACATGCGACAACAGGGAGATTATAATCTGATTATAATAGATCTCACCAAAACAGTAAGACAATTTTATAAAAACTCAGTATTTGTTATGCTATGAAACATGTTATCTTATGATATTTGTTTGGTGAAAAAATCTCAATATGAATTAATTCATGTAGATATATATTGAATACATTTTAAAAACATTTAGAGGAACAAAGAAACAAAATATTTGGACAGCCTTACTGTCAAATCACAAGACTAAATGTAGGTTGTAGTTAATTTGAGAACCTGAAATGTCAGAGCATGCCACAACAATATAAAAAAACTTTGATTATTTGAATCGTGAAAGTGGAATAAATAGACTCACTGTTGTTAATAACATCGTTGCTCAGTCTCATGCTGCGATTATATTACAGTTTGCAGTTATATTTATGAGGAGACAGTGTCAGTCTATCTGTCAAGATATACATGTAATTGGAGGAGGCTTACTAGAAAGAACTTGGCAGGCTCTGCAGAGCAAAGTAAAACCATGGACAATATTCCCGCTTCATGACTGAAAATCAATAACCTAGACCCTGGTGGTGAACGCACGCGAGACAGACCCCACACAGCGGTGAGCTTTTAGCCCATCCACTCCCCCTCACACCCCTCGATGTTCCCTTCCTCCACATTACGCCAGAAACTCCAAACTCAGCTCTGTTTGTCCAATGTTGGGTAAAACACCCTCCATATTCCTCTCTTCTTTCCTGATTTTCCTGATGTTGATGATGTCTTTCTCTTCTCATTTACCTCTCTCTTCAGCAAACTGGGTTGCAGAACACCAGTGAAGGATATTGGGAAATAGCTGTAAAATGATTCATCATCTGGCTGACCTTTTCCACATGCATGCATTTTTGTGCCTGCGAGTGCATATGTAAGAGAGAGGAGCGAAGAGCAGGGAGGGGGGGGTGGAGGCGTGCAAATTTCTTGTTTTAATTTCTCAATTGGCTCTCAACCAGGGGTCAAAGGTTGGCTTAGCACAACAGCTTTGACAAGATAAGCACCTGTTTCTCTGCTGGTATAGGCCAGAGTTATCCTATTACCCTCAATATGTAAACCTCTCAAAGGACTTGTACACACATGCATAAATACTGACGTAAATATGGGAAAACACCAGTGCTGCTCTCTCAGGGAAAACACTAACACTGTCATCACCTTCCACCCCCGTAACTTCAGAGATATTCACATCCAGTATTACCTGACTACAAACTCCTCATCAAGATCTTTGTTTTGAGCTGCGTTTGATGCTTTGTTTACCTCGTTAGTAGAAAATCTGTAATTGAACGTTTCAGGATGCTCATTACACTTCACAAGTTAAGAGAAGATGCTTTATATAAAAGGTGCTGGCATGGATACCTCTGTGGGTTGGCATTGCTGTATTTTTAGACAGTAAATAGGCACAAAGAAACCACCTTTCTCTGCCACATTTTGGCACCCATAATTTGACCCACCCCTTGTTTATACTCCCTAGGGCATGCCTGATCTCTTTGTTTTCCTGCTGGTGAAAGATGAGGGGGTCACTCGTAACTGGACGGAATCACAGAGGCTTAAAAACAGAGATATCCTCCTACATCAACAGTATATTTCATTCCCTCTATGTTAATTCATCATAGTGAGGCAGGAATAGCTTCATTAAGTTAACGATGGAGCTAATCAGACAGTACCAGCTGCTGCATGTGGAACAGTATGCCCTTGGCTCTGAGCAGTACAGCTAGTTGGTGTGAATGATTTAAGTTTCTGACAGTGTCTTTCGAAACAGCAGCGCATATACTGGAGCGAATGATGCCAAGTCTGTCTATTTTCTGGGGTGCTCTGAAGCCTCATTAGACCAGGGTTGGCTTGTGATGGCATGTTATATTTTCACACTTATGAGGTGAGGTTGGCCAAAACCCCAAAGCCCCAAAGCCCCAAAGCCCAAAGACAGAGTGAGGTACAGTCTGCTGAGGTGAAACTTGTCGACATGCTGCAGTGAAGACAGGCAGTCATTAAAATGTCAGGAAGATGTCAGAGCTCTCCCTCTCTCTTTCTCACGCCGTGGATTTTCCTCTTCTCCAAGTCACATTGCTGTTTTGATAGAAACCAATCATTAGGCGCAACAAGTTTCCTGAGATGAAATCGTAGCTTGAAGTAGTCGTTATCTGTGTTGTAAACATCTTCCTCCATTTCTCTATCAGTACTCCCATGCAGTGAATAAAGGAGTTTCCTTATGTGATGTGTCTGCTTTCTTTTTCATTTCCACTCCTAAGTTGCTTTCTCTAATAATTTTGAATGTGCTGTGCTCTCTTGCAGAGACTGTGTGTAAGTTGCTACTGAGCCAATGGTCACTGTGTGTGGTACGCAGCCAAAGAGCAACTGTGTGTATCTGACAGGCAGCACTGTTAATCCATACATGAGTAAGGGGTCACATTGCTCCAGACTGTGTGTGTTTTGTGCGAGGGGGGTGTGCACTGTACTTGCCATTGTGTGTTTGCATGTGTGTGTCTCCCCTCACCATTCGTTGTTAATTAGGCTTGCATGATCAAACGCAGTGAATGTGAAACCGTACAGGGACCAGAGGAAGCAGTCACGAAAGCCGTCTTGGCAGACAGTGTGTGTGTGTGTGTGTGTGTGTGTGTGTGTGTGTGTGTGTGTGTGTGTGTGTGTGTGTGTGTGTGTGTGTGTGTGTGTGTGTGTTGCTCCTAACCTGGCTGGAATGCTTTCTGGATGCTGTGGCCTTTCACTAAGCCTGGACTTTCTGCTGTATTAATCACCCTCCGCAAGGTCTGATTTCTTGGCCTCGCGCGCTGAATGTGAGGCACCCGACACTGCTCTTTGCGCTGCCCATGAACATCGAGTCAGCATGGTTTCCCACAGCATGTGGTTTTAGATGTGTGTGAATGCACAAGAAGGAAACTAGAGAGATTTGACATGTGTATGGTTAAGGGAGAGAGTGGAGGAGGTGGAGAGGGGTGTGTGTGTGTGTGTGTGTGTGTTGGTTTCATGCATCAGTGTGCTACAGCCCAAAACTGGGAGACCTGATAAGAAGGGTCGGTCCAAATGAATGGGGGTCAACACTGGAGTGGTGTAGTAGGGATCCAGTGTGGGTTGGAGAGGCAGTCAGGGGCATGGGGGTCCCAGAGATCACAGAGTCACACAGACAGGGTGTGTAGCCTTACATTGTTCTGAGGCGGCCCAGCCGTATGAATGACGATGTGTCAAACACTTTCTCACAATTGTCTGTAAGAATGTGTGTGCTCATGAATTTTATGTTACAGTGTTACCCCTCAAAGCCTTGGACTGACGAAAGATACTGTTTATATGTTGATGAAGTACAGAACTATGGAAATAGGGGACTTATTAAAATGATAATGTAAACTTAAAAATAAATATGTTATTCCAGAGAACTGCCAGGAAATGTCATTAAACTAAACCATTTACATTAAAAGACAAGGAAGAAAGATAGTACTTCACTCTTCATATGTTTGCAATCTATTTACTTAACATGTGTGCCACATGTCACATTGTGTCATCCTGTTTCTTCGTATTGTTTGCTGAACAGATTCTAAACTGTTCTAATTTGTGATTTTGGGCTTGATTAATTGTAAAGTTATAGTTTAGACTGATCAGGCCTCAAACTGTTTTTACTGCCTCTTCTGTATGGCTCATGAGGCTGCAGGGAGCAGGGATGCAAGCAAGGTGTGTGAGTGAACTGTCACACAACTGTTTCTTCTACGGAGAGTGGATGACCAACCGTGTGCATAATGTCACTTATCACCCTGACGTGATTTTTGCTCATTCCTTCTCACATTGTGCAACATCAAGTAAGAAACAAGCTGTTTCTTAAGTTCTGCAATTTCTTTATGTCGTTCACTGACAGTACCTACATTCAACTACTGTAAATAAAAACATTTGACCACAATCTAGACAGGATTCAGCACTTATTAGCTTGACTTTAGAGAACCAAATGTTTCCTCAGCATCATACGATCATTAAGAATGGCAGCTGGTTTTTCACAAGATAAGTGAACCCTGACTGTGTTAGCTTGACCTTTGATTTTTTTAGTGTTCCTGCTAAAAACAATGAAGTGTTATCCATTCAACTAGCTAACAATATTTCAGGGAATTATAAAACGTTGGGAGTCCTTTTCTTTTGTATTCATCAGGCAAGATGGACAGAGTGGAAATACTGTGAAACCAGGTGTAATTCTGTAATTCTCCAACTCTGTGTGATGCTAGCTCTGGGTTGGCAGTGCCAGTTTAATGACCTAAAGCTCCCCAGTCTTAAGCCCAAAATATTTTGCCTTTAAACCCGTCTCTCTCACATAGAGCCTTTTGCTTGAGTGCTCTTGTTACTGCAGGGAATATGTCAGTGTGACGCAGCACTGGTTTGTCTTGGCGGCCACTAAGCTGCTATGGGATACAGATGTTAACGGTCTGTGTGTGTTTCCCAATTAAAGCATTAATCCAAATCAACCCAAATGATCGCACACATTGTAACAACGACCAGGGAGGCCCCTTTTACTCTCTTTCTACTTCTCTTTCCTGCTCTCCCTCTCTGTCCTCCCTTTCTTTCTTCTTAAATGTCCATCTTTTCTCACCCTGTGGCCTCTTTAATTGTCTCCATCACCTCTTCAGTTCATCAGTGAAATCCACCTCTCTCCTCCCTCCTTCCTTTCCCCCCTGTGATTACTCACTCTGCATTCCTTCAGCATGCATCAAAGCAGCCAATGCTAAATGTGGAAAAAGTGAATGTGGAGAAAAGGAAGACAATAGCACAATGAGGCTCCGCTCTGTCGACGATTTCATTTTTCCACTATTTTCTAAGTTTCATATGTGTTTCTTCTCTGCAACAGCTACAGTATACTGTATATCACACGACTATAGGAGGCATGTAATTTAACACAATGACAGATTTCAAGCATCTCAGTGAAAGCCTTTAATTCAGAGGGATAACACGACTTTTAAGGGCATTGCAAACTCTCATGGTAATGTCTGGGTGCAAACGCATACGCACACCGACCGTCCACCCACCCACCCACCAACTGATGTGCACTCTCGCACATGTTCAGGTCCCAAACATCCTGCTGCAGCTTACACTAACTCATCATGTGTACAAACAAATGTCTTGAGGAGGCAGGACGCACTTCGGAGAATAACACCCACCTGCGCAGGTCAAACAGTTCACAAGTTAGTGGCCTCACAGAAATGTTTGCACCCCGAACACTTGCACATTCATGACCTATCGCTTATTTAAATCCCTTTCGCTTTCACACACACACACACACACACACACACACACACACACACACACACACACACACACACACACACACACACACACACACACACACACAAACACACACAGCAAAGATTCTCCACTGGCACATGAAACACATACTACACACCCACTTCAAACATGTTTCTGAATGTATTCACAGAGCCAAGCAGGCTTAACAATGATCAGATATAGAGAAATACTGAGTAAACAATATTTCTGAGTCAAAATATGGCTTCAAGCAGGCAGGGGATGAGCTCCATCTGGAGAAGCTAATGCCAGATATGCGTGTGTGTGTGTGTGTGTGTGTGTGTGTGTGTGTGTGTGTGTGTGTGTGTGTGGGTGGGTGTGTGTGAGCATGCTCATGTACAATGGCAGTACTGAAGATGAAGATGTCAATGTCTTTGTGTATGTGTGTGTATTGCAAGGCGTCTGCATGTGTGTGTTCCCCTGTCCTCCCAAACCAAACACAGTTAACAGTAGCCTGCTGTCATAACACCCTGCCATTCTACAATGAAGGCCGCTGTTCATTCTAAACAGGCAGAGAGAAGAAGAGAGAGAGAGAGAGAGAGAGAGAGAGAGAAATGCTGGAGAAACAAGGAGAGACAAGGAGGCTGAGGGCGCAGCGGCTGTGTGGTGAGAGACACAATAAGAGAGTGAATGGGAAAATGGTATTAAATAAGTAAGCAGTGAGATACTGAGCTTATGTAAAAAACAGCCTGATTATTCTATTGTGAGCAGGAGGCAGATTACTGAATGGTGCCAACAGGAAGTTCAACACATGGTAGAGGCTGACAAAAATGTCAATACACTCTCTAAGGTCATAAAGCATCTGTGTGCATCTCATGCATGTACCATTTTTTGGGTTTGCTTGCGAGTGAGTTTCTCTATACATCAATGTCTGTGTTTACAGTATGTGTTTGTGTGTGTGTGTTTGTGTGTGTGTGTGTGTGTGTGTGTGTGTGTGTGTGTGTGTGTGTGTGTGGTGTTTGTTTGTGTGTTTGCCTGGCACATCATCAAATGTTCATCAGCGTACACACATTGTTTTTAGAGAAATGTCTAACTAATATATTCACAAATGACCTTGAAACAAAAGTTTTAACAGAATAAATGCACATATTTTAAATGTTTAATGTTTATTATACAAAAATAAAACTACTAGGAAGGCACTTCAATTTGATAGTTTATAGCCACACAACAGACGTTTTGGGCAGTGCCCTTCCTCAGCGTGTCCACACGCAATTACAAACAATACTCTTTCTAAGTATAGCTTTCTAAGTATCTACCCGAGTTGAGAGCAGCTTGTCCTATTTTTTATAATACAAAAAATAATTTGCGTGTAAAAACAGGACACAAAAGTAATCCACAGTAAAGTAACTATAAATTGGTCTCTGAAGGTGGAGAATTTTAAAAATTTCCTTTGATGCTGACTCACAATTACACGCAGCCTAAATAGTGAAAATTGGTGGAACACAGACTCGCACACAGGCCTTCAGTTGGGGGGGGTCTAGTGTAAACAACAATGACTTTTTGCTTTATATTTTCCTCTCTTCCAGTGCTCAGTAAAACAGCTTTTACGCTTGCACTTTCTTCCATTTCTCCTCTTTTCAACAAGTACGAGGAAGAGAATATAAAAAGGCTTGTTATCCACATTTCACTGTGAAATGTCCTTGTATAAATCCGTGGCTCATGCTCTAATAAGACATAACAGATACTAATTGTTTTTTTAGAGGAATATAAACAGCTTTTCTTTTCAACTTTAAGTTCAATCTTTTTCCATCTGTACTCCCATCCTTTAATTGACTTAATTGACCACATTTTTAGAAAACATCTAAGCTGTACTATACTGTACAGAATGGAGATGAAATCTCAAAAATGATATCTCTCTGATATTTGTTTTCTGAGCCCACACAAAATAATGTGCAAATGAACACAGAATGATTTATCACATTAAAACAGCTTCAGCCAAAGAACAGAGTAGAACAATATAAATAACTACAAAAAATTACAATATTTAAATTAAATAAAATCGTCATCTGTCTTGGTTCATTTCTTCAAGGTTTTTGAACTAGCCTTTTATTAATTTTAGATTAGAGAAAGGGAGTTTTGCCCAAAATGAACACTACTAAGCTCTCTCCCCACACAGCCTTTAATTCTCTGTATTCCCGTAAACCTTAAATTAAATCTGTCAAAATTACAGAACAACTGTAAAAAAGGGGGATTTTTTTACTAGATTACTACACCAACTAAATCCACTGAAATTACAGAACAACTATGGAAAACATTTCAGGTTCCCCTACATTACTTTTGAAAATTCAGGAAATAACCTTTGATATTTCTAATATGTTTTATGTGAATTTCATATTTAAACATCTTTTTAAATTTACCAAATATGCTTTGTGCCCATTTTACTTGGCAACCTCTAACTGCATATATAAACTTCATATGTGCCTCTCAGAAACTGTGTGAGGTAGTTTGAGTCTATTGTTGCTCGTCCTCTCTTACCCCATCACTGTGGTGCTCTGCTGGATTACAGGGTTGAGATTGCCACCTAATAACAGGGTACACTATGAGATCTACTCCAGACCCATTTTGTGGACAGATACCTGATACCTTAAATCATCCTATCATTCTCATCTAAGATGCATGGCTCTAATTAGTTGTAAATATAGGAGATTTTTTCTCTCCCCTGCACATGGCACTCTCTCATTTGAATTGAGCTAGAGAATCAAAACACATTGTGAAAGGTACATACTTTATAAAGAGAAATCAATTAAAATGATCAGTGTTTAATATTGAGTAAAGTGCAACCTGCTCAGTAAACAGGGTTATGGATCCCAGAAGTATGATTTTTTTTCTCTTTCTCTGGTCAGGCTGAACTTGGCAGCAGTATCGGTGGACATTTTTCTCTGTCAGGCCACAGGAGTCAGTACAGCAGAGCCAGCTGCCGAGGCTCACAGCCTGGCCTCTAATTAAAACAGTGGAAAATGAGATAACTCCACAGATCCATCATGGCCGCCGTTGGCTGTCAGAGAGCTCGGGGGCTGCCACCCACCGTATGTTTACACCAGGGCCACTCGGCCTCTCTGCTCTCGGGGTGTTTTTAGAGTCCCGGCCTGATTTCTCTAATGGGCCGAGAGGTTTTTTTAGCCTCCATCCTCCCTTGCTTTGCTACAAACCTCTCTCCACACCCACCCCTCCTTCAAGTGTTCCTGATGGGGTTGACAGAGGCTTGGAGTGGCTGGACACCCCCCTCCGTCTCCACCTCCCATATTTCCCACCCACTCTGCCTCGTTAGCCCTTCATTTATTAGGCCTTAATGGAAGCTGGGAGTGCTGTGATGTCATGCACTGGTGCATAGAGAGGACAGCTTTTCTCTGTTTTTTTATTCTTCCCTCATCCTTTAGCTGCGCCTCAGATTCTGTATATCTAACAATTTTCCATTTCGCCTGCTTTGAGCATCCTTTTTGCTCGTGTTATTTTTTCTTTTTGTCTTGAACTCCTTTATTCTTAACTCAGGTGTTCACCAAGACTTTGCATAGAAGAGAGCAAGGCCAGTCTGGCAGATCTGTTGCAAGGTCATGCACAGAGTGTGAGGGCACAGATGTCTGCAGCACGCTGGTCAGCAATTTATTTATGGGCAAAGACTTGGAACATGCCTTACTATTTTGTGCTAAAATACCTATTTTGACAGCTGCCATTTAAAAGAGAATAAAGCTGCCGCTGTGATTAGAGTTAGGTAAAAGCTGTCTTCATTCTTTCTGAATAATGGCAGAGTGTTAGCAGATCTCCTTCAACCTCTCATGCCAGCCTCACTAATGATCCTGAGGCCTCTTCCACAGCTTTTGCCAACACACTGCGGAGGAATCCAACTACCAGCTCTGTTTCTCTTCCAAAGGCAGAGAACAGCAGCCTTTTGCACTGGAAGGAATGTGGAGGTAGAGTTGAAGAACTAGTCACAGCTGGAGAAATGTTAGCACCCTGTTAGCACCTTGAAATGTCGATTGTTTAAAAAATAATCCACAAATTGGCTTTTCTAATGCAGTCTTGACAGCAGAAATGTTTTCTCTGTTACTGAGATTTTAATGATTTAACAGTTTAATAAAATGCCCCATATATCCGATGACAGGTATCTCCAAAATATATGAATTACATGACTGATGTGTTGCCTTTTATGGCATACAGCTGTTGATAGTTGTAAAATAACATCTCTTACTGATTTTGAACAATACATTTTTTATCCATGGATTAGGATTGTAGATCATGGTTAATATCCAACAATACTTTACAGATCATTTTTACTGATCATGACACAAATGACACAAATGGATGCTGGGAAGATGAGCAACATGTATGTTTGTGAGTGTGTATGTGTGTGTGTGTGTGTGTGTGGTGTTTAATAGGCCACCCAGCGGCAAAGCTCATTAGTTTCAGCAAAACATCACTTCTTGTTTCAGGCTTAATATCATTACACAAACCCCATTGATCAAGCCACTGTGAATGCAGCTAAGCTGATGACAAAGACCACAAGTGTGATACTTTGTCCTGTAACTAGATCTGTGTTTTTGTTCTCATTTCAGAGGCGTGTGCAGCCAGCTTGGTCAGCGGCATGTGCCTCATTTAGAAATCAAACAGGGACCATTACAACACCACCTTCTCTCTCTCTCGGTAGTAGCTAACACGTTTTCAGACGTCAACAGATGTCAAATTACTCCACAATTAGCCCAATGGGCCTCCTTGCACGACTGCATTGTCTGCTTTTGCTAAAAGAGGGCTTTGGTAGATTGGGCTTTTGATTTTTATAAGATGACAAGTCATCCATCACGCTGAGCACTCTCTCCCTGCTCCCCTGCTTCCCTGCTCGCTTGTGTGTGTGTGTGTGTGTGTGTGTGTGTGTCTCTCTCTCTCTCTCTCTCTCTCTCTCTCTCTCTCTCTCTCTCTCTCCACCAAAGGCTTTCTCCTCACTCCCTTTCTCTTCCCCTGACCTCACTCTGTACTTACTTGCTCTTTTTCTGCCCCCCTGACTCTTTGTCCCCTCCCTCCTGTCACTCTCAGTCATGATGAAAAAAGGTCAGTGTGAGAGTCGGCCGAGAGAAAGAACAGGAGAGTAAACAGGGGAGAGAGATCAAGAGCGTTTTACACCCGGTATAAATATTTGCAGAAATGTGGCTGGAACACGTGGAACACACATGAAGAAAAAGAGAGAGGGGAGAACATTGCTGCAGTCAGATTTCTGCACACATGCACAGCATGCACATATACACAAACCTACAAAGTCTTTCTTAAATCTTGCTCTATTGATTGCATTTGGGCTGGCAGAGTGGTGCAGTGAGTGGAGAGACCACCCTTCAGCCAAAGGGCTTCTTGTGCAAACCCTCATGTCAGTAATAATCTGCTCTGCTGTAGTGTCCTTGAGTACAGTATCAGAGCCCTCCAGCTCCAGTTGACCATGTGCTCTATATAAAAACTTCTCATGTGCATTTCACTTCCGCTCCAATGATTATTACTAAGAGTCAGAATATAATCTTAGCAGGGCTCATGTGAAATTACACATGGATAGTGTGACCTGCAGACGTGTTGAAGAGGTTCAACTCCCTCGCTGTCGTCGACTCCCTGTTAGACTCATGTCAGCTGACTGAATGCTAAGCATGAGTCGCACACAGCTGGTTTCAGTCTTAACACCTCCCCTGTAATTAGTGATAAACAAACAAACACCCAGTGATGCCACTGAGCGTCCTGGCTGTGATGGATGGACAGGTGAGGAGACGCTGTCACCGAGAGTGTGATAGCAAATATGGAGCAGCCGGGTGCTGACAGAGAGATAAGTCTCTGTCTGTGAATGACACAATCAGACCTGATGTTACAAAGAGTGAGATGAAAAGGTGAAGAAATGAGCCGGTTTTGTTTGTGTACGAGGATGGAAATTTTAGTAAAATTGCATCGAGGGATTCACAGAAGTTGGAGGAAAAGGAAATGATAAAGAGGTTAAACTGGTATTTCCTCTGTGTTTGTGATACAGAGAAATGGAAAATATTTTCTGCTTTTGGATCTTAATAACAAAAAAATCTGAAAGAATTGCAATTAAAAGCAGGAAAGATCATCATGGCAAGGGTTTGTGTATGTTTGTAGAAAGACATTTAAGTGATGGATAATTGAGATGTGACTCCTTGGACATCTCCTGCTACATTGCACTCTGTAACTGCAATGCTGAAGAAAGCAGAACACTACCGCTGCCTTAAAAGGAGGGAAACATCCTGCAGAAACCGAGACATGGACGTGACAAGAGATGGTAGCTTTACGTGCTGTACTCCCCTCTGCAGTCACCACAGTCAGATTCTCTCGATCCAACCTCATCTGTATTTCTCTGACTCTCTCCATGTGTGTTTGGAAGGCAGACTCATGCAGACCTCTTGATTGGCCTCGAAACATGTCTTGTGTCTGAGGTATGAAAAGTAGATCAATGTTCTCTGTTCCCAATTCATACTATGGAGGGTGGCTTGTGCAGTGGCGCAACGAGCCAACACCGGGCCCCTATGCAGGATTATCAAGGTGGGCCCCCCTAGTACAGCACGTGTGGCGGCGCAATGTCCACGAGTAGGCTACCATGAATAGGACAGGATAGAATCATAGAGACACAGCATATAAGACATGAGATGAAATCAGGAGTAGCCTACGCGCACCACAACAACAACAAAAAAACACTGGTCAATGCGCACCATAACACATGAAAAAACACACAAGGGCAGTCCCTCCAGGATTTTGTGGCCTTTTTTTGAGATTGTTGCGGCCCAAAATGCCTGATTTCACGGGAGCTTTTGTAAAAAATTGCGATAAAAGTTGCTATGTCTTTTGTATGTTTGTATAATTTTTTTGTATAGTTCTTTAAAAATAAAAAGGAAACTTGTTTTGGGGAGAATAATAATTATTACTATTAATTAATGAATTACTCTGGGCTGAGATTTCCTAGTAATCTTACCAAAAAGGCTCAGGATGCTGCAAATGTTGGTATAATATGAAAATGGCTGGTGGATTTAAGACAAAAAATAATAATTTATTGAATTAATCAAATATGAACATATCTGTCACTGTCAGTGGCTTGTTGATCTTTACATTGTTAGTTAATTTCCTATCCTGGCCATACACACACACACACACACACACACATTCATACGGTTTGATAAAGTACTTATTGGACTTTAACTTATCATTGCACTTACAATAACGAGCGTAGCTGTCCTCAATTTAGGTCATCGTGTCGTCTCATCTGCGTTTTTTCCTGCATCCACCAGAGATGGGGACTCGAGTCCGAGTCTCGGACTCGAGTCCCCATCTCTGGTGGATGCACTTAAGTCGCACTGACTTCAAACTTGACTCAGACTCGAGCTTCGAGACTCGTCAATAACCTGTTTTCATGCAATTATTGCTTTTTAAATCTAAATGTATTCATGTATTTCTATTTTCTTTTATTGGCGCATATACGGGGAAACATATGACGAGCTGCATGTCCCCTGCCCTTTGCCCATAATGTGCAACGTAACGCATGCATTATGCCTTATGTGCGCGCACTCACATATTAAAAAAAATGCATTGACGATGGCGACACCAAGTCCTCCTGGAGTTGTGCCTGTTGTCATTAGTTTTGCTTTCAATAACTTGGTAAACAGTGGCAGTAAGCTAACAGCTACATGCAAGGTGTGTGGCATCAAGATAAATGATGTCGGATCAACAACGTCGGACTTCATCAGGCATCTCAAAAAGCACCCAAATAGGTCAGTCACTCACACACTAATGTGAAAGAGACATTACATTTAGCATATATCGTCATAGGTAACAAGCTGACCATCGCTAAGTATTGTGCTAATGCTGGGAACAGGCAAATTGTATCTTTATAGTTAGTAATCGCTGAGGCTCAGACATCATGGCGCACAGGAGGCGGGACGCACGGATCCATCTCCCCAGGAACAAACGCTGTGTCGGGTGGGCAAACTCATGTGATGTGTAATTGATCCCGTGGCTGATTTGTAGACTATTAAATGAACAAGGTGTATCCGGTCCACCAAACACTGAGCCGTCTTGACTGTCTTAATTCTGCACATATTTCTGTTACTGTAGTCCTATTTACTATTTCATTATTTCATCCATGCGTGGCGCAGCGGATCCGTGGGCACTGTCACCTGCCGTGGAGACGCTGGCCTCACTAACCTCTCCTCCTCTGAGTCGGGTCTCCCTCGCTTCGGACTCAGTTTCACTGAGCGTACTAACACTTAAAAAATAAATGGCATTACATCAGTGAGTTCAAACTGCTTATTGTGCGTAATTTGGACTGACACTGAGATGCATGTTGTTCTGTAACTGGTGTGGCGCTGCCACTATTCTCTTGATTTCCACTTTGACATTAGACATTTTTTTGAGTGAAAGAGACGTTACATTTAGCATATATCACCACAGGTAACAAGCTAACCACTGCAGTGTTGTGCTAATGCTGGGAACAGGCACATTGTATCTTTATAGTTGTATCCATATGATGTGACAGCCTTAGGTTAATATTTCACCAGGTCCGAGGGCTAGAGGCATGTGTTAAGTAGACCCCATAAAGTTATCCTACAACTGATTTTGATACTGTCCTGTATGGATGGTAGCTACAGGACATGTTTTGAATTCATAAAATTTAACAATACAGTGTTAGGGACAGATCAGATGGACAGAGACTTGAGACTTGACTTGGACTCGTGGCAAAAGACTTGAGACTTGACTTGAACTGGCCCTCAAAGACTTGAGACTTGACTTGGACTCGAGCTCAAAGACTTGAGACTCGACTTGGACTTGCAAAAAATGACTTGTGAACATCTCTGGCATCCACCGTGTGTGATTGTGTGTATGTACGTGCGCGCGTCAGTCGCGGGGAAATGGAGCAGCAGCCCCTACTGCTGTACTAGGGGGGCACGCCTTGATAATCCTGCATAGGGGCCCAGTGTTGGCTTGTTACGCCACTGCTATGAAACCTTTAATTCACTATTCAAATTTCCAGTATTTTTCAGATACAAAATCAAAAAGTTTAAGAGACTCCCTTCAAGGTTAAATGTGCACTACCACCTAGGATACAAAGATTCTTTGAACTGATTTGTCACCTGAAACTTGTCAAACATTATTTGTCAGCCTTCACGGGAGACTGCAGACTTCAGCTTGTCATTGGCTGAGGGAGGAGTCAATAAAATATTTAAGACATCCCTCAAACTTTAACCAAACCACAAATATGTGCTATCAAATGTCTTGTGACAAAGCATGGGAACTATGGCATTTACCAAAAAATGGATTAAAAAATATGTCAGCATTTCAGCAACAAAAAATAAAATAAAAAAGAGAAACTTTACAATCTAGATTATGTGTATTAAACAAACAAACATTTTTACATAATTACCAGTGGAGTTAACTTACTGAACCTTTGAGCCACCACATCCCATCATTTATTATCTCTGTAAAAGGAGGGTTAAAAGGCCATCAGCAGCCTGTGCCTCCTCCCAGTGCAGCACACTGTAACCTCCAGGCCACTCGTAAGAGGCTTCAAATGCCCTCTGCTGCACAGGGTAATTGAGTGGTGAACAGATAAGGAAACTAGCTGGGCTGATCTGCTGGTATGAGCAGGGAGGGGAACAGGGGGGTCCCAAGAGCATCAGGGTCATTTGGCTGCTCTCTCTGGATTGGCAGAGGAATGTCAGATGCAACACGGACATTTTTTTAGACCTAAAGAAGAAGAGGGGTCATTCTGGTAAACTGAAATAAAAATACTGTAGGCCTACTGTGTCTAAATGGTATCGTAATTGTTCAATATTTTGAGAAATACGCTTATTCTCTTTCTTGCTGAGAGTTAAATGAGACGTTTGATACCACTGTCATGTTTGGATGCTAAATATGAAGCTTCAGCCAGTTAGCTTAGCTGAGCACAAATACTGGAAACAGGGGGAAACAGCTAGCCTGACTCTGTCCAGAATTAAGAAAATGTGCCTACGCATGTACAGAGTAAACAAACAAGAAATTATGTGTTGACTGGTGAGCTTTACAGGTGCTGGTAGGTGAATTTGGTTGCCTTTGGACAGAGCTAGGTTAGGTATTTTCACTTGGTTCCAGCTAAGCTAAGCTAACCAGCAGCTTGCAGTAGCTTATTTACCATATTTATTTTTGACCGTATAGATATGAGAGTGGTATTGAAATACTCATCTAACTCTCAGCAAAGAGTGAATAAGCAAATTTGCCTACTACTCATTTAAAAAATCTTTAAACAAATAAATAATAATAAAAAGATGAAAACACTAACATGACAGACAAATGACATGAAATAAAAAAAATACAAATAGCTGCAGTTCATTTCATTTTTGTGATGGTCATACTATGAAATAATCAGTAAGATGCATCTCTCTCTGTCTCTCCCTCTAAGTGCCACACAGTGCTGAGCTCTTGCTGTCATTTCCAGCTGCTCTCTCTATCAGCTGTCATCACTTCTACAAGACCAACGCTGCCAATTAAATCTCTGCATCCCCACGCTACTACTATTCAAGAGCTGCAGCTCTATGTTTTTGTGTACTATTCTTGGGAGCTACAGCAGCGGTGTTCAAGGCTGTGACGTCACCTCAGAGGCAGCTGTTTTTGTTCTATGTCCTCCTTGCACCCACTCTCATGGCCAGGCAGAGTGCTGAGTAATAGCTCAATGCTGAGGGACTTTTAATATTCTTCTTAACTGTTAAATAGTACATTGTCTGACTACATTTTCTACTTCCTACTGTCCTGTTCTAAAAATATTTGAGTTTGAGAATCTCACGTTGGATGCTTTTCATCTCTCTCATATATTGGTGCAAAAATACCTTCTTTTTTATTGAGCCTGGTTCCAGACATCTAAATCTCCCCACATCACAGATATTTTTTTTGTGAATTAAGTGAAACTAAATGGCATTTCAGTCAGACTATCAGGCTATTTCTTTCTCCAGTATCACAAACACAATTTCAGCATGATCCAAGCCCAAACTGGCATGTAAACGATAAGCCATCACAGATGGATTATTTAATGAGTTTGAGGTGTGTTCAGGATTATGTTGTGCTGCAGTCACCAAGTGAGCTTAGGAGGAGGAGGGGGTAATGAACCCTGGGGTCCTGTGCTGGCCCAGTAATGGCCCAGTTTTATCATCCTACGACTTCCTGTAGCCTCCTCTCCTGGGAAGGCCTGCTGGAGCTCTGCTGGAAGCCCTCTGATAAAAACCCTGGCTAATGTTCACATGCTGCTGGGAACAAGAGCGAGAGACAAAGAGAAAGAGAGACAGGGAGGGAGAGAGAGAGTAGAAACAGTGATAGGGAGAAAGAAAAAGCAAGAGAAGACAAATGTCATAGAAACAGAAAGAAAGAATCTACCATGCTGTTGGTTATACCTCTTCACATGTAGGTAGCTGGAAGACAGTGGAAAAGAGACCAGAATGTAAGAGTGAGCAGATGACGGGAGGGAAGATTGTTATTTTGGTGTTTTTGGCCCCACATGAGAGTAAGTCCAGTCAGAGGATAGGCATGCTGGACACCAGGCATGAAAAACCATGGGAGCAAGGCGCAGGAAGAAGAGCAATACTGATCACACAGCCCCAGATGATCCCAGGGTACCACACTGGCTTCCTGTGTTGGGAAACAAACTGACAAAGAGAAATAGAAATGAGTAAGAAGTGAAATAAAAGGTACAGTAAAGGGTAATTAGGTGAGAAATGTATCAGTGGTAATCAAGCTGAAAGAACAGAGAACACACTGGAGATCTCAGTAAGAAAGCGGAAAGACACTTAAGATAAACTGATAAGCACTCTGTAGGACATGCAGAGCTTTGTATGAGCATTGTGGATGTCAATGTGACATTTTCTCACGTCTCAGGAGTGTCTGCTTTTCTTTAAGATGTACTTCTTTTATAATAATCCATCATATTCCTTTACAGCTGCACAGTAATTCACAGTTATCACATTCACATAACTCTGTATCTAGCTTTTAATAAATCAGGCTTCAGTGGCCTGTTTCTGCCCACTCACATTACTCTGGAGCAGATTCCAGACGCTGCCATTAGACAACATCATCAAAACTACAAGCTCATCTGCCAGCTGAGTTCTTCATGCACAGGCTAACTGTCTTCTCAGCTGTTTATTATGTGCTTGTGCCTGTAATTTACACTTCTCTAGCCAAAACCCTTTTGTAAGAAACCCACTGGATATGGCCAAAATATATGTTACTGGCTCTTATTTACCCACATATGATAGTAACTCATGTATTTCTGGCTTTCTAAACAGATATTTCCTGGGACTGTTCACACTCCCAGGCCCACTGAGCTACCCAAATTGTGCTCTGCCTTTGGTGTTCTCTTCAAACTTAACTGATATACATTGTTATGCTTGCCGTTTATACAGGAGTGAAATACATCGAGGAAACTTTTAATGTGACGCATGTTCATTTTAGCTTTAACACAACACCCTCAACTGACTCAGGTTGCAGTCCCTGGAGACAAGGCACTTACCTATGTAAAGATCGGTAACATTGGGTAGATGCAGTGAACATTGCTATGGCATGCAGACTTATATCTTATCTCTGAAGTACTGTCAGTACCAGTCACTCCGCCCAGTAAGTTTGGAATTTGTCAAACCTAATTTGTTAGAAAAAAGAAAAAATGTCCATACAGGATGATTGAGTCCGCTTGTGTTACATTAGTTTTAGTTTTTCAATATATTCTCCCATGTACAGTTTCATAACTCCCTTTGAAAAGCTAAGATAGTGAGGTTGTCTGTCTATATTTGAACCTAAATACATATTGTGCTTGAGAATAAAATTTGAGCAACATTTTGACTAGTCATTTTGACTAAAATAATGATTTTTGTTGTATGCATTTAATAACTACAGCTCCCATAACTCCCATAGCCATGAGTGCTAGTAAATCTTACCTGAACTGATGAATGCTAACAAAACAAACCTTTTCTTTAAAAGGGCAATCTGTTTTTTTTTTTCTTTTAGAGTAGTAGAGAAGATATCTGAGAATATGAAAAGAAAACCAGTGTTAGACTGATGATGAAAGAAACCAACCGTGGGAAAATACATTGTCTTACAGAGGCTAAAATGAAAAAGGGCATGGTATGTGGCCCTCTGTAGCATGTTTCATCATCTAGAATAATATTTTATTTCAGGAGAGATAAAAGGGATTCTTGATGTCCGACACAGGAAGAGTGGTCTCTCCACAGTGCCGTCTGGGTGGGGCCGGCGCACAATGTTGAATGAATTCCATTGGGACCTAAATTACCTTTAATAATAAAACAACAGGCAATTACTGGGGCTCCATTAGCATGGTATTGAGGTGTTTGCTCGTGCGTGTGGCGCGGGCCGCACATATGGTTCGGCTCATGGCAAGCCTGCTGCTATAAAGCTAACATTGTCATGACTGATGTATGGTGGCGTGGTAGTGGGCTCTGAAAGATCCATTTGTCTTCTCAATTAAAGCTGAGAGGGGGAAGAGAGGAATGGGATATGGGGGCAGGGAGGTTAGGGGGCTACCCCCTGTGCGGTCTGCACTTAGGAACATTTGGTGGGGGCGAAGCTGTGTGTATTTGTGTGTTTGTAGGAGAGAGAGAGAGAGAGAGAGAGAGAGAGAGAGAGAGAGAGAGAGAGAGAGAGAGAGAGAGAGAGAGAGAGAGAGAGAGAGAGAGAGAGAGAGAGAGAGAGAGAGGTAGAGAGAGAGAGATTGAACAAGTGTGTTGGACAGTTGGATGCAGGCCAGATGAAGCTGGGAGTTGTTTTGGCAGCTTCTTTTCACCTAAATGCCCCTACCCTCCCACTTCACTCCCTTCTCCCATATCTTTTTCTTGCCATATTCCCCACCCCTCTCCATTTTGCCATGCAGCCAGGAATCTCTTCCCTGAGGCAAAGGCCACTTTAATGTGGGAAGCCTAGCAAAGGCAATCAGAGACCCAGACTCTTCTACGCCATGTACACTCACACACACACACACACACACACACACACACACACACACACACACACACACACTTGCACTTAAACGTAGACACACACTCTGAGTAGTCTCTTATCTGACTTGACGACATGGCATGCATGTTCTATTTCCCTCTATGATCTAACAGTGTCTCCCCATCAAGCACTACAACCTAGATAAGACAAAATGAGGGAAAAAGGGGGTGGGGGGGCTATTATTTGGAGGCTTAAAACTCCACCAATCACTTTTTTATCCATTAGGGTATAGTTTTCAACAACTAGTTAAATAGTTGTACTATCTACAAAGACATTCTCTGATCCTTGTCAGCTCATCCGGTTCATACATGATGTTTTTCATCTTGTTTTATCTAACAAATTAACTTAAGTACAGCACCACTTAAGATGGACAATTTTTTTCCTTTTCAGGGTGTATTAATTGGGGTAGCTGATGAATCACTTGTTGTGGCTTTCTGTCTGAGCTGGGAAACTCAATCCCCCCCTTCGCTGATTCTTTCACCTTCCCACAAATGTTAATATGTCACGATGACAGCGACAGAATCAAAACACTTAAATCAAGACTTGTACAGTATCTGCATGTAAAGCCTGAAGTTTACTGACTTGCAGAACCTTGTGAGCTGCTCTGGGTCACAATGTCACCTCATAATTGTCACTTTGTGATAGGCACTAATATTAATGCTTCGCTTTGGCTGTCAGACTGCAATGTGTTGAGCAAATACTGTTAATTGTTCTTGCTGTAAGACACATATGAGATTAATATTACTGTAAATACTGCAACAAACCATCAGCGGGCTCTATATGACAAGGTTGATTGCTGCCACAAGGGACCATACAGGCACACGAAAACACTCACCCAAACCAAATCGCTCTCTGTCTGTCATTCAGGGCCTGAGGTGGTCTGCACTAAACAACCACTGAGACTAAACAACTCTTTGTAATGTCTCATTTGTTATGTGAAGTACCCTTTCATTTGCATCACAGCTCAGAAAAGCATAAATGGTCTTGTACTTCTGTCTTGGTCATTTTATACATAAAAGGTTTGTTTTATGTAGAATTAAATGCACAAACTCGGGTGTTTTCTGTGAACTTCAGCTTTAAAACACACTTACAAATAGGCTTAACATAGACTGTGTGTGTGTGTGTGTGTGTGTGTGTGTGTGTGTGTGTGTGTGTGTGAGAGAGAGAGAGAGAGAGAGAGAGAGAGAGAGAGAGAGAGAGAGAGGATACCTTACGTAAGAATAAGTAGGAACACCACATAGTAAAACTTTATTAAAAAGTCCTGCCTTTAAAATATAACTTGATAGAAATTTACTATAGATATATAAAAAGTAAAGGTTTTCTTTACATAAAATGTCCCCTTACAAAGTGTTGATTTTCTTTATTAGCAGTATTTAAATGTTCTATCTGAGGGGAACTCAGTGGTGGATGTTTCATATATAGCAATGGGTCATAGCTTATAAGCTAATTGTATGTTTTGCATGTAACATTTTTATCTGCAAAGTAAGTCACTGTCAAATATATGTAGTGAAATAAAACGTATAGTATTTTCTTCTGAAATGCAGTGGAGTAGAATAATGCACTGGAAATAGTACAAGTACATCAAAACTGTACTTTACAGTACTTGAGTTACTTTCCACCAGTGCAGAAATAAAAAATCCTGCAGATAAATTAGACGTACGTACATAAAAACTGGACTGCCTCTGATCTAAAATCAGATTCCCCCCCCCTCTTTTTATACTAAAACAGAAGGATTTCATTGGTGACTACATTCCAAAGGCAGCTTCAACTATGAACACACACTCTGGCTGTGCTAATGCAACTGAGAAATCATAATAAAGGCAGTATTGTTCTGAAACTTCAGCTCCTAATTGGCCCTTCTCATTATCCTGCCTCAGTGGTTCACTGTTGGTGGTATGCAGTGAAATGGAATAGCACTTCTAAGAGGAACAGGGGAAGTGCACTACATGCTCAGTGTGTGATGCTTTTTAATTCAAGGTCTCATCCAATTCCCTGTTGCTGCTTGTGCTGGAACATCTGGAGCAGGCGTTAGCCCTCCGTCTGTGTGTCTAATAACTGCTGGCACCTTTGAGAGTGTAGGTCTGTGAGGCCATACTCTTCCTGGTGATCTTTTATAGAGTTGAAGACATACCTGTTACAGTACGCAGCACCTCCATTCACCTTATTTCAACTCAAGTAGCTGCCAAAGACCAAACACTCCACAGCTGGCTGCCAGTGTTGTGGATACAAATCAAAAGACAATAAATAGTGGAACATATACTAAAGAAGGACAGTATGGGTGCTTTTCTATCACAAAGTCGACACATGACACTGTACCAACATGAACGCCAAGTGGGTTGACATGGCCTTACAGCTAACCTCCTCTAACTAGACACTGGCAGCATTTCCCTTCGTATTTATTGTGAAAATGTATAATAACTTAAGCAAGCGGTTTACGTGTGAAACTGAATCCGCTGCTGCATTATGGAAATGTGAGGCTCGGAGGGAGTGCAAAGCAAACTGAGGCGGCTCTAATAGTGTGGTGCGCTCTAATGAAATCAGCAACCCCAGGCCTCAGGAATGAGATCCGTGCACTGCTTTTCATTCCCGACATCCTCACCCAAGCCGTCTTTTCAATTGGGCGTTCCAGCGCTGGTTTTAAGGAGAAGAGGCCTCCTGTCTCATCTGGCTAAAGGATGGCAGACTATCTCGGAATCAGCAGCACTTTAGTATTTCAGAGGCATTGTGTTTCCTGCCTGGTTCAGATTGAGAACAGAGAGGGAAGAGATGTATAATGCACTGAATCATAGGCTACTGTAGTTGTGTACTAAACACACAGACTGGGCTGGGGTAAAAAACAATGCCAAGAGTTGTAATTTTAACTTCATATGGATCGTCTGATGAGAAACAGGACAGGATGACAGAAAAAGGGTTGTCCCTGGTCATATGGTTATCTCTGTCTTTCTTTTCTGTCTTACCACAGTGGCAACACTCTTTAAATACAGGCTATTATCTTTCAGGCAGTTGTGTCAAAATGCAACATGTTGCTTTCTCTCCACTATGTATGAATAATTTCATGTTTATATTAACAATCTGTGTTAGTCCAAGCAAATTCCTGAATTGGAGTGTAAGCCCATGCTTTTCAAGCCAATTTCCAAATGTTTTATTGAATGTATAAAAACAAACTCAAAAGCTGCAATGTGTAAAGAAGAACTCAGCATTTCTTCCTCTCAATAATTCTTCCTCAACTCCTTTACCAAAATCAGGGCTTTAATTTAAGTGACTGATTGATGTATCGAGGTTTGAGTGTCTTAAATGAGGAGTCAGACCCTTTTAGGGAGGTGAATTGGCGATGTAAGAGACACCCACGCAGCCCTGCAGACGGAGGAACCCTTAGGAAGTTCTGGGTTAATTAGATTTGTCCTACAACGCAGCGCAGCCCTTTCCACTTCAAATATTTATGGATCACACGTCAGGAAAACAGACATTTGAGACCTCTCTGAGAGCTGACTGGCATGAATTCTCATAGTGTGCTGCTCCCCCAACCGCTTACACACGCACACACGCATGCACACACACACACACACACACACACACACACACACACACACACACACACACACACACACACACACACAATATAGACAGAGGCACACACAACACAAACAGAAGACTAGAATTAAAGTACTTGAACACTCACCCACATACACATTAATCCACTTCTGCCCGTTATGAGTGCACAGGAATGCGACTAAATTTAGATTTAATAGCTTTGATTCATAATTTATCTTTCTTTTGACAGCTTTTCCATGTGAAGAAAAACTCTGATTTGGAAAGTCTGAAATTGTATCTGTTTACCTTGATATTGAAGTGACGTGCGGCACACATTTTGGCCTTGGATCTACTTTTAACTTTATTTAAATAACATTTTAACACCCCATCATTTCTGATCATGATGTCAATCTGTGTATTTGTTTGTATGCATACTTATGCGTGTTTGTGTCAACTCATGCAAATAAAGGTTGGATAGTAAAGTTTTAGCACATGATGCATGTGCTGCTTATAAAAAAAATTCTGTCATTGCTTTGCATCTGTTTGTGTGTGTGTGTGTGTGTGTGTGTGTGTGTGTGTGTGTGTGTGTGTGTGTGTGTGTGGAGAAGTTGATTTGTGAATGACAGTGCAGCGTGATAAGAACTCCCTGTCGACCGCTCTGCTCCGTGATGGGTCATAGAAGACCCCCGATTCTCTGTGACCCCATCTGACACATCAGGGACACTCTCTGGTTACTGTTTCCCCAGACTTCTGCCTTAACCCCCCCCCCCCCAATACACACATGCATGCACACGCACGCACGCATCCACACACACACACACACACACACACACAGACCAATGCTGGATGCTTTCTACAAGGGGAGACACAGACAAAAGACGCATGGAGAAGCAGCTTAGAGAGTTAAGGGTAAAAGAGAGTAAAAAACAAAGAGAAAAGAGAGAAGAAAGAGAAACAAAGAGAAAGTGAAAAAAGAAAGAGGACAACTCAGAGAGGAAGAGAGGGAGAGAGAGACAGAGCTGTCTTGAAGGCAGCCAGATGCCTGTTTGCAGCCTGAGAACAGGCCTGTCCGACTATCTCTCTTTGTCCTTTACAGCTCTACAAGGCCTGGGAGACGTTTTATAGTAGCAATCACTCAGATCCCCTTGGCTTTTATTCCATCTCTGGATGCCTCAGGATTGTATTCCATGTTTCTATATATAGATGGAGGAAAACTTGGACACATGAGAAAAAAAAGCAATTAACATATGCCTTTATACAGAATTAAGCATTAAAAAAATAAATATATATGTGTATATATATATACATGTTTCTGGTGACACCAACCTTCTAAGTTGTCTAAATGCTTGTCTCTGTTTGATATTGAGTGACACAGCAGTAATTTTGTGCCGTAATGAGATCTGATGTTGACTAGAGGGTTATGCTGCTATTTGATCCAGAGAATGAATGTTGTTTCTGTCCCAGAGGAGGGGCTGCCTTTCACTGAGCCTGTGTCTGCTCAGGACCACACAGCCATGGACCCTGGGACCCTGGGACCCCAAATCATTAGATATAAGGGGTCTGTGAGACTCTACTTCATGCACCCCCTCTTCTCTCTTCGCAGGACTGTTTCAGCCCAATCATGTGCTGCCAGCTGACCGACAGATGCATCAATTATGACCATTTAGTGCAGCAGATATGTGAAAAAATGTGAAAGGGCAACAGGCACACCAAAGTGTCTCTGAGCAATGACACGGTCAATGTGTGTGTGTGCGTGTGTGTGTGTGTATTCTCTTATTTGTGCAGAATTTTCTATCTCAGCCGTCACAGATTTTAATATATTTTAATTCTGTTATGTAATTTCTATGTAACTTACATTTTTTGTTCTGAGTTCTGAGTATTGTTTTCCTATTAATCATAATTTTTTATGCTATGCTGCACTTGTGCGCTCAAAATAACTTTTGTCAACAAGCAACTTATCAGCTGCTGCCTGTGCCAAACACAAACACATGCACATTACTGACAGTTTTTTTTATGAAGAATACAAAATAACAGGGCAGTGATTATGATTTTCTTTTTCAGTGAATTGTCTGTATTCACTTCATAATCCATAGACACTAAAAGCATGTTAACGCCATCTAGAGGGATCTATTAGTAAACCGTACACTCACTCACACTGGTCCGTCAGTTGCACACTCACTGTCTGACTGATTAGTGAACGATAATATAGGTCATCAGTGTTCTGAAAGCCTTTCTTATTTGTCCAACATTGTCTGTCATAGTTTACAACTGAAACTTTGGACTTTGCTTTGGACAATAAAATCTGACAGATTATTTTTGATGTAATGTAATGGAACAGATATTAAACACGGCTCTATGTGACTATTTCCTGTGTTATTGAGGATACAAATTTAAGTAATGATGTAATCATGTAAGGTGAGACAATAAGTGTAAAAATGTGGTCAGTTTCCAAAAACCGAAAACATGGTTTTATTTATTTTTAAAGACAATTTTAAACATCCATCTTCTGCTAAGTTTAAAATAGAAATGTCTTATTTTCTTATATTTTCTGTTGTAATAATGTGTTTATTGTTTAATTACCAAGCTGGATCATGGGCTAGCCATCTGTGTGCAAAATGAACTGTAGCCTTACTGTAGGTCTAAGCCTGGCTTTGACCTGAAGAGTAAATACACAAACTATAATCCCAGGTGGTTGTGTTTTCGTCTGATATTGGGAAGTTCTAGATATGGACATAGACACATTTTCAATTATTGGCTGGTCTTAATGTCTTAGAAAAACTACACCTGATGTTAAAATGTACACACTGCTGAAGGAATTACTGATGACTGATTATTCTGCGGTCACATTACTGTGATAAACAATTTGATTTAGGGCAGCATCCTCATTTTACTAAGGCCAGTCCTGAATGCTCCCTGATATCATTGATTTTTGGTTACACTAATGGCTTTTTTAATGGTAAATGTTATTGTTATTATTAAATAATAATAATAATAATAAACAATTTAGGTTCAGAACATGCAAGGGGCTGCAATTCATTTATTCGACAGAACCGTGTAACAGACAGCCGCTGTTTTCAGCTCCAGCGCAGGCGCTATTTTAAGAGCAGACTTTAAATGTTTCATGCGTAATGTGTTGGTTATAACCCGTGCAAAGCGTCATCGGTACTGGACATGTTAGACAGCAACAATAACAGAAAAAAGAAGACATCATCTGGAAAGCAGTGAAAGTTGGACGTGTTTCACATCTCAAAGCCAGACACAGAGTGCACTTTGAGTCCATCCGTCCATTAAACCATAACTCCGAATATGGATTTTACCACTGAGAGTAATACCACGTTTTAAAGAGGATTGCTGCTTTTCGCATATAAATAGGCTAAACAAGATATTACAACAGCAACTGCTATTAAAAAAAAGTATATGATGTTTTTGCATTTATAGGCTATTGATATCAATAATATCGGTGAATAAGATTTCAATACTGACAATAAGCTAATAACAATTATTATATTATTATTATTGTTATTATGATTATTATTGCAATCTATTTTTCATGCTGTTAAGGCTCATGCCACTTTTGTATTAACTAATCCAAACTGTTTATTGAAAAAAAGAACATTTAGTTAATGTTCTTGCAGTGATATTCATATATAATTACATAATCATTTAGGACTGTAGGATTTTTCAGAGGTCACCATCTGCACACACGAGATTTGTCACTGAGACGCGCGGCTTGCGCAATTGACTGCATTTGGCTGCATCCAAGACGGGAAGTGTGTTGTTGCATTTTAGCACCAAATACCCACGTTTGAAAAATTAGATGAGTCACCTCTCTCTCGAGCCTTCCTGTGCTGTTGCTGTAGCTCTACTCCCTCGGCAAGGTTTCCTCGCCAGTCGGTCCTCCTTTTCCGAAGAGGAACCGCGGGACAAGCGTGAGGATGTCGGGGGTCAAAGGGAAGTGGCCTACGTGCGAGTCTGATTAAGGACCAATTCAGAGGGCTGAGGACTTCTCCTGTCTTATCGAACAATAGGGGAATCAGAGCCAATGTCTTTCAACTTTCAATCAGACTCAGTTTCACCACAGCCACATGTCTGAAAACTAGTCTAAAATATTAATAATTGTGTCATCCGAAGCGTTTGGGCTAAGCGATTCTGCAAGTCTCAATTACATTTAAGGGTCTATTTAACGTTTTAAAATGTAGACATATAGCCTAGCTTAAAGAAAAATAGTATTATTAGTTTTAAAAAAACGTTTTTCACTGACAAGGTATAACTATTGAGTTAGAATGTTAGTTATTCAAACGTTATCTGTTTTATCATCATTATCATTATTATTAAATATAATTTCTAAAAATACAATTAAATGATGATCTTGATTACTGTGTCTCTCTAATTGCAAAGCTTTTGTATTCTTTACCTTATTTTACTGTTTGCAGAGACACTTCAGAAAATCTTTTTGTCTAATCATTTTTATAGGATGAGAGTCTTGTCAGTGAATGTCCATTTTACCATAGCCTACTTGTGTGAGTGAGAACCTCGTCTCAGCCTGCACACAGGGCATGACCCCGCGGTGTCACCCGGCGGGGACCCAGACACTCTTGTGGCAAGACAGGAAGGACTGAGTCTGTGTTATTCTTCCCCTCTACCTGACAGCAATATTTCACTGCTCCGTGACCTTCACCTGCTCCCTATCCAGCAGACAAGTGTCCAGCTCCCGCTGAAACTCTCTGCCTCTACTCCTCCGTACCACTGACCCCCCCCCCCCGACTCCCCACAACACTGATCTAATCTCACCATCACAACGTTTAATCATCTGTCTGCCTCACAACAGCATTTTCTACCTTTACAGATCACAACCAATCCTTTTCCTCAAGGATTTTCCTCAGCCAATCCATGACTTCAAATCAAGGCCATTTCTTAGTGCCGTGACCCCAGCCTCCTGTCCAGACACTGACCCATACCCACATCCTTGTCAGGCTTGACCCCCAGACACAAACAGTCAACTTCTGCTTAGCTCAAAAACACCAAACAGCTAACATCAGCATCAACTTCAGAGTTCAATCAGACTTTGTTAAGGGTTTCTTCCTTTTACTCGAAAAGACCTTGAATCTTGAGGTCAGCTCAACAACGCATCCCAAGATAATACAGCAATGCTACTGCTTGTGCCTCCTCTCATGCTCATGCACAATGCACTCACATGTACTGACAAACACAGCCTCCATATTTCATTAACAGAAAATATCATACTTATTTCTCAACTGCCCTATTTTACAGCCAGAAAAACTTTTAGCAAGTGGTTTGCCCACCCTGTGATCAGGATTGATCAAGGCTCGCAGGGCACTGTGCTAGAAGGAAGAATGCAGCTCATACCATTATGACTTAAATGCCAGATGAGGAGGGCCCACAGCCCAAGCTACCTGTCATTCGTTATCATAAATGTGGTAGTAAATGTGGAGATAAGCGATGAAAGAAGAGGGAGGCAGGGTGCTGAGGATTACTGATACACAGGAGGGTGTGTGTTGTAAGCAGGCAGATGGTGCAGCCTGGCCCTGCTCTGCCAGATCTCTCTGACAGCTGCACTAGATCCTCTGTGGAGGTGAGCTTGCTGAACTCAGAGTACATCATATCTTTCCAGTGGAAATGCTGACATTGTGTTACAGTGTGTGTGTGTGTGTGTGTGTGTGTGTGTGTGTGTGTGTGTGTGTGTGTGTGTGTGTGTGTGTGTGTGTGTGTGTGTGTGTGTGTGTGTGCACGAAAGGTAAGGTGATGCGAGGCAGGCGGCATGACTGGTGGCAGTGGGGAGTAATTGTGATTGAGAGGATTACTCTTCACTCCACCCTATGCCCTACACACACACACACACACACACACACACACACACACACACAAATTCACAGGCTCTCCCATGGGTCATTCTGACACTGTCCAGATAAAGAAAGAGACAAAAAATGGGCGAGAAAGAGAGAGAGTGTGTGTGTGTGTGTGTGTGTGTGTGTGTGTGTGTGTGTGTGTGTGTGTGTGTGTGTGTGTGTGTGTGTGTGTGTGTGTGTGTGTGTTTGTGTAGTATACATTTATTTTTGTTTAGCCTTTGCGTGTTAATGTGTTTGCCCAAGTTCCAACTGTGTGTGAGTGAGACAGTTTTCTGGTGGGTGATAAGCTTTTTCTTCTGTGTTTTTAATTTTAATAGACATTTGAGGGAAAGTAAAATAAAAACAGCATCATATGTTATGTTACAGTTAGGTTAATAATTTCTTCATGTCAGTGCATGTGTGTGGCAGAGACAATTGCTTAGTTTTTATCCCCTCACACAGACCATTCCAGTGAACAAAACATAAAGCTGGATATAGAGAGAATTCAATTACACCAAATACTAAACACTTGCTTATCAGATGTTACCACACACCCATTCATCATCAGAAAAATGTATTTGCAAATGCACTTCTTTGTCCAAAATTAGTTTACAAAATCACTGTGAATGAACTTTGCTGTGATATGCAACACAATAACTTCTGAATGTAAGGATCAATAATCGATGGAACAATAAGCGTTGTGTGTCCCTCAATGGAGATGTTTTCCCTTTTGGGACATTTTTTTAAAGCAAATAACTCAAACAAAAAATAAATCTAGTTGACAATTGCTTATTTGACTTTTGGTTTATCAACATGATGTGATTTCCCAGCTAATGTATGTGTGGTTTTTCCCAAGAAGAGAGTGCGTGCCTCCAACATGGAGGCGGCACACTCTCCAAACTGCACTTTAAGATTTGGCAGTGGAACAGCTGCGTACTTATGAATCTCTTCCTGTTTGTGTTTACTCTCTCTTACAGCTATGCTCTAAAGGAGGATTATGCCTCCAGTCACTGGATCAGACCTGCCAGTTTCTTCCACACACTCAGAGGGTCCCAAGCCAGCTCTGTGCCAGTCTGTTGTTCCTCTGTCCATATTCCATGTTGCTCCGCCCTGACCTGCAGCATGCTTTTGTCCACAGGGGAACCCTGCTGATGGGGCGTGTGCTTGCGTGCGTAGGCCCCTGAGCTCCGGCCCCTGTGTGGTCTGGCTGTATGTGTATGTGTGTGGTCTTCCCGGCCCCCTGCTCATCTGTCCGAGGCCTGCTAACGGCCTGCCCAGTGACCACGGCTGTTTACTTTACTTCTGTCTGCACCAACTGAACTCTGATCGCCCGCTTCCTCCAGCTGGGCCAAATCAGGCCCCAGCTCCGACTCTCAGTAGCCCATGGAGAGGCCCCAGAGTCTGGGACAAGACAGGACATTGGGTCCTGGTGGATTAAGACACCTTCAGACCCACCCCCATGTCCCGACTCTGCCTTGCTCTTGTCTCCTGTTCCCAACTGCTGGGTGACTGGTAGCCATACCCAGGCATATGGTTGCTGCAAGGCAAGGCTGCCTGTAATTATGCTGTCAGAGGCCTGTCCTCATTGGCCAGGATAATTGGTCTCTCTGTAACAGTCAGTATCAGAAACAGCTCAGTCTTTCTCATCAGTGGAAACAGACGGACTGGCAACTCACTCAGAAGTAGACAGTCAGACATTGGAGGTTACCTTTGCTTTTTCCAAAGCACGAGCTGCAGAAGTTGGCATCATTGAGGGCAGCTGGTCTGACAGTTTTTATACTTTAGTATGAATGACATTTTCTATTCACTGACATATCAAGATGCTTACAAATGTACTTGGAGCTTAGAGCTCTTCATTATGTATGCTTTATTGCCTTTCTAAGTTGCTCTGATCCACCTCTATCCCCAGACAGCCTTCCTTTGTATTTATAAAATTAATTAATTTATTTACAGTGCAGGTCAAGGAGTTAAGCGCCCAAGTGCGCCACTACACACAGGGCATATGATCCTACATAAATCCACTGAGTAATGATGCGGAGATGGCAGCATACCTGCTTCCCCCCTCCCCTTCTCTTCTGCCCCTGCCTGGGGTAATTCCTCTTATTAAGGATGGATCGGTGTTGAGTGTGTGTGTGTGTGTGTGTGTGTGTGTGTGTGTGTGTGTGTGTGTGTGTGTGCATGTGTGTTAGACTATATGTCCTGGTTTTGGGACGGGGGAGTCAAGGGTAGACAAGGGAATCAGGGGGAGGCTGGTAGTGTTTAAGACCTGTGTTTGGCCAGGGAAGCCAGGAGAGGCCCTCTGGGGTCACCCTCGACCGCTTTACAAATTGAGGGCTGTGCCGGCAGGCGCCAGGGTAGAGCCGAATGAGCAAGCCTACTGACCTGTGACCCTGGCCCAGCCCTTCTGCAGGAGCCCCTGTAACCCAGGAGAGGGGACCGCTGACCTCTGGGGGTCACATTCCTCTTCTTCCTCCTCCAAGGCTGCAGGGGATTCCTGGGTCTCCCAGCACCCATCCTGCACAAATTAGATTTAACACAGACCATTCCAAAAATAAACAGCTGGTTTATGCTTGAATTTGTCCTGAAGACCATGATGTTGTATAAAATGATCTGCTGATTGGGTGGAGGAGGTGGCTTTAGTGACAGGAGAGAGGAGAAGGAATAAAGGAATTTTGTTTTAAAAAAGCTTCAGACTTGTTATAGAACTCCTATACGTTTTTCATTAATTTACCAGCGTTTACAGCAAAAGAAAATCCGGTAACACTTTACTTGACGGTATCTACATTAGAGTGACATGACACTGTCATGACACAGTCATGACACATCTTATGTCATGTCCCTCTTATGTAGATACCTTCAAGTAAAGTGTAACCGAAAATCCTCTGAGCTGCAAAAGGCTCATATCTTATTCCTGGACTGTGGGCCTTTGACACATCGAAGGGTGCTGCTGTCAAAATTTAGTAATAAACATCAAGCATCTGATGTTTTTCAAATTCAGTCATTTTTAAAACATGCTTGCATTGTCATATGATGAAAAAATAGAACATCTCCATTTTATAAGCAACTTCCAAATTGCTATGAATGTGAGTAACCATTTCTTAATCCATTCTCTCTTCATCTTGCCTTCGTTCCTTGTCTTTCTGTATACAGTGTGTAACCGGATCTCTGATTTTCCATGTGAAGCTGAGGTACATCTGTCTGTAATGTAACATTTCCTAACATTGCATACCATGTGGGTAAATCCTGACAGCTTGGATCTTGTAAAAACAGATCAGTACCCCCTAAGCCCCCACACCCTGACTGACCCCACCTTCTTTTTGCCAACCTACTGAAAGCACCTCGGGCTGCTTTTGGTGTGGGTGTCACCAGGCTCCTCCTGGGCTCCATGTAAACAGCCTCCCACCTCTGTAGCGCACTCCATGCTACGCTCTCTGGCCACTGCTGCTTAATAGTAATTGCTTCAGGAAGTGTGATCACCATGGTTCAAGGACTCCCCAATTCTATCACAGGGCAAGAAAGAGGGTTTCAGGGGCAGGGAAGAGAGCAGGGATAGGTTAGAGAGAGAAAAAAACACTGGGTGAGAGGCAGAGAGAAAAAAGCGATGGAAGGGGGCAGATTGTGATTGAAAATGTGTGGCTGTGTTGTAAGACTCTGAAGGATTGTCATAGTCCATTAAGCACAGAAACCATTCATGTTCTTGTCAGAGGAAATCAACGTGTGGCGCAATGGGAACAATTAAAATTCCAAATTGCTTTTGAATGTAAATGACTGATGCTTTTATCACAGGCTTGGATTTATAGAGAGCATCAGGGAGCAGTCATAACTTTCACTGTAGAGATGGATAAATCACCCCAGCTAGTGTTATTAAGCCACCATATGGTCACCAAGGGGCCTTTCACTGCTGGTATATTAGCAGTAAGTACAATACATGCCAAATAGTGAGGAAGATACCTCACTAAGACGACAGTTGAGGGGTGAAACTGAAGACGGAATACCAGGTATACTGTTTCATGGTGAAGGAGCTGATATTTGGGTAAAATGCATGTATGTGTGTGTGTGTGTGTGTGTGTGTGTGTGTGTGTGTGTGTGTGTGTGTGTGTGTGTGTGTGTGTGTGTGGCCAACTGGGGCACACCGCTCCTGACACCCACAAGACAAAGAGGCCAAGGGGTGCTGAGAATTTCCTCAACAGGTCTCTGAGCATGTCCACATGCATGATTAAACCTCACCACTGGAAACACATCCTGCCCCATCACGTCACCCTCTGGCCGGAGCTCTCCTGGTCCACAGTGTTTCCCATGGCTGACAGCGACACAGACAGCGAGAGGTGTCAGACCACAGCCCTCGGCTGGCATTCCTCACAGTCATACCCAGACCCTGCAACTGATCCCTCACATTTATCCCTCTTTGAATGTGTATGTCTGTGTCAGGCATCTGTGCGACTTGTGTATATGCATGTACTGTATATCTGCATGCCAAGTGTGCGTGAGTGTGTGAGGACAAATCTCTCGCCAGCAAGGCTCCCATAAGAGCCCCCTCCAAAAGGCCTGGTGACATATATAGAATAGCAGGAAGAGGGGACATCCGAGTGAGGCTGCTGGAATTTTACCATTACATGCGACTCTGGATGCTCCTGCTCTCCCACGTGTGTCACAAAATGACAGAGAGAATGAAAAAGAAAAGAAAGATAGTGGAAAACAATCTGTTCTTTGTGATCAAGTGACTTTTGTGTGTGTATGTGTATGTGTGGAAACAGCAGCTGACATGAAAGGTTGTGTGCACATTCTGGTGAACTTGAACAAACTTGCATCTTACCTGTGATATCCTGCTCTGAAGTTGAGAAGACAGACAGAGGAGGTAAAGACGGACTGTGTGAGAGACAGACAGAAAGACAGAAAGTCATAAAGAGAAAAAGCACTCCAGTGTGCCATGTGTAGTGAACTGTGAGTGGCCTGCTGGTTGGTGGACCGTAAGAGTCCGCTCTGCTTCATATCTGTTTACTACCCCCTAACACCTTAGTGAGGCTCCTCACATCATAGCTGCAACCATTTACACACAGATAAACACACACACATACTGTAGTATATGCACACATACACATTTCCACTCATTTCTGAACTGTGAAAGATGAAGCCATACACAGTGAGTAAGCCACGCAGAGCTAGAAAACTCATGTACTCTTTTTTCTGTATGAGGTTCTCAGAACTAAGGGGAAAACACCTGCATGTGATGCTCTACATGCATGCATGAGTACAGCACACTCTTTAGAAACATATTACATTATCTAAATATTAGGTGTTTGTTGTGTATCCTAGTTCTGTATCAGTGAAGAATATTATTTCCATGCTTCAACTTGGGCCTGTAACAACTTGTGTTGTCCTCTAATACCCCGTGGTGGGTACAGGGGTGCACATGCCTCAGCACTGTGTTAGTGCTGATGGCGTTGATGGTGGTCATGTCCAGATGTGGGGCCTAGCCCTCTAGTCATGTAGACTAAACCTGTGGAGAGAAGAGCTCCAGACCTCCATGGGCTTAGCCTTCTGCTGTGGGGCTGTGGCCCACATGTGCACCTTCCAGCCTGGGCGGCCACACCGCGTTTCCATGCTCCATTTGCAATAAAAACTTGTCAATAAGGCTGGTATGTTGCATCACATACGACAGGGAGGAGTGAGGACCCACAGGCTGGTAAACTCTGGTGGAATGAGCCCCTTATGTATGGATATATATATATATATATATATATATATATATATATATGTTATTAACGGCGTTAACGCAAACCCATTTTAACGGCGTCAATTTTTTTATTTTTATTTCTTTTTGGCATAGCAAACTTTGTAGTTTTTTTCACATGCTGTTGCAACAACTAGTAACGTTAGAAAAACTACAACACCACACCGGATCTAGCTAGACCGGAAACAAAACAACAGGCATGCCGCACACACTTGTTTGGGCTTGCGAGCCGGCCAAAGAGTAGTAGGCTAACGTTACGTTTTGAGTGGATGGCGACCGCGAGACGCCGAAATGGATGCCAATAAGATTCTGAATGGAAAGTTTACTTTTAAAAAGTTGCCAAATGGTTCCATTGATAAGACCAAAGTGATCTGTGTGTTTTGTCATTGTGAACTGAGCTATCATCGCAGCACGTCCAGTCTGAAATACCACTTGATGGCCAAGCAGACAGCTAGATTGCGCTGATGCGAATTCTCCGCCCCCTCGTCAAAGCCAGGCGACAAAAGCACAAAGCAAGCCGATCCACTTTTCCATATTGATAAGAGCATTAAAATGAGAAAAAAATAATGGGACAAAAAGAAATTTAGGGACATTTAGAATAGATAAAAATGTGCGATTAATTGCGGTTAATTGTGAGTTAACTATGACATTAATGCGATTAATCGCGATTAAATATTTTAATCATTATACAGCACTAATATATATATATATATATATATATATATACATTTATATAAATTATATGAGTGTACTTTACTTCCGTGTTGTATTGATTTGACTAATGTAATTTGAGTAATGTACTGTGTTTTGGATGAAAGACTTATAAAACTAAGTTCACTTGTAAAGTAAAGTAAAGTGGACTTGTAACTTCATGTGCACATAAGAAATGTGCTGGACACACAAACATGTGGGAGCAGGAGTTTTTCTGAACTTCAAATTGAATATATATTTTGATTTGTCAGTTACAATTACATTATTCACAACTGCCTTTTGACAGGTCATACAACATACGGAATATATTTAAAGTGGCTATATGTAACTTTCATTTTGTGTTGATTCTAGCAGCCTCTTTGGACAAAAGTGGTAGTGTTTTTACCACACTTGCTGTCTTAAAGATCTTTTCTTTACGGTGCTGTATTGCCCACTGTAGATTACTAAGTTAGCGTTACCGGGAGGTCATATAGCTGTGATAAATGTTTTGCTCAGACAGAATATTATTCATTTACAATAAGAGAATATGTTACATATGCATTGTTGCATTTCAAATGTTGCATACGGTAACTTACTACTTTGGATGTATCGTGAGCTAAACCGGGTAACGTTATCACTGTCACTGTGTCACGCCAAAGCATTAAGAGTTTGTTGTACTAACCAACGTAATAATAACTATATATCTATATAGCGCATTTCATGAAACCCAAGGACGCTTTACCCAAGTACAGGGGGACAAAGGAAAAGAAAACAGTAGGCCAACACAAACACGGACTGTGTTGACTACTGACGTACAACCACATTGCGCAATCTAAAGTTACTTTATGAATGAAATAGACATATTGCCTACCTGAGGGCCATTTCGTAGTCGGTTTTGAATCATTTACCATCCCGTAATTGTCTCCATCTGTTGAAAGACCGACCGAGTGTGACTTAGGTTACGCCAGTTGTCTTTCATTTGAGCTTTTATTGTTGTTCGTTTATATCCTTTTTTTTCTGTGATGGCCCTGCCCCAGTATCAGCCATAACCACAGCAGATAACGTCTAAAATACAATTAAAATACAATTAGGCCTATATAAAGAAATCTCCTGCTACCTTTTACTTGCATACTCACTAACACAGGCTTTTCCGGTGTATTAACAACATACAAAATATACAACTCACAACATGAACACATCCACCCCCCCTTCACCATCACCCCCCAACCAGACAAAAATCAAGAAAAGATGACACAGCAACTACAATATTCAAGACCACCCAACAAAACAGTAACTAAATAGACAACAAACCATAAACCAAATAAACATGTATAATTGACAACCCCATAAGCCCATCATACACATCTCTCCCCAGCAAAAAGCTTCTTAGGAGCCCTCCAGAAAGCTCAGGTACTTTCCCCATTTTCTAGTATAAACATCCAATTCGGCAAACCATTTTAGTCTCCCTTTTTCTTTAAGTGATTGAAGTTGATGTTTCAACAATATGATGCACTTACAGTAGGCTACATGCAGCAAGAACACTGCTTTACTTCAGAAAATGCTTCTCCTTAATTTGACTGACTTACCTGACTTTTAGACCCACAACATTGTGTTTTAAGCAAGGACCTGGGTCAGATAGTCATCAAACAAGTAATCTGTGTGCATGTCAGATTTGTTCAAATGATTTTGGAGTAGAAGAAGAGAAGCTGTAGGTGGAGATTTAACAGAATAATTCAAGTGAGTGCTTGGGATGGAAGATGGAATGCATAATTTAGATGGTTTCATCCATCTGTTAAATGAATGTCTTTTTTGTCATTCAGACATAGGCATCTGTTATGTAAATGTTAAAGCTGTCAGATAGTGTCAGATAAGTCAGCCCTGCATCTGTTTACTGCAACTTTCTAGTATTTATTGCAGTGTTCCATAATGGCAAATCCCATCATTCCATCAATATTCTAAACCACTTCTTATTCAGGGTCATGGGGATATATCAACCTGACAACAAAAAACAAATGAATGAATGGATCACTGATCAAAATCTCTAGTTGCTAAAGTGACATTACTTAAACGTGGTGCACAGTGCTTAATGTAGAGGATTTAGTCAAGCTAAAGTAGCTGGATTAGTCAGTCAATAGTTTTCCTACCGAGATAAAAACAAAACAGAATTCCGAGTTGTAGCACAATTTGCACGATGTCGAATGTCGATAGTATCCTAAATGGTCCTAAGAGGTGTGTTATAGCAGAATCAGCAGCTATCATCCCTCTGGACTTAAACATTTCCTTCCTCTTAACAATTTGTTCCTATCGCTAACTTCCTGCTCAGCCTCTGCCTTCATGCCAGTCAGCCCTAAGAGAGATACATGATATCATATCTCAATTATGACTCTGCAATTTAGATTATTATGCTACACAAGAAAGTCCTGTCTCCAGGGGGGAGCCGCTCTATGTCAAAAATTCAACTTGAGGTCAGAGACTCTTCTAAATTGACGTGTATGAGACAGTTAAAAGAAATGTCTGGTCAAGATGAAATGGAAAGTGACCTTCTTGCAGTTTCCAGTCAGCACATTGCCACTGAGTCAGAGATGGGGCTGGGGCAGAGAAATCACCCCTAGTGTAAATATACATCTCCACTACGCCATTGTACCGCCTCTGTGTCCTCATCACCCACGCAGTGTGGTAAAAGTCCTTCCTGTTACCTCGCCGTCCTTCCATCACCCTTGCCATTGTACTGTAACCTTACTGTCTCCCCTTCTTTCCTGTCCTTGGCTTTTGGGTTTTTTGGACACTGTAAACTATACAGGAGGCATTCATGTATTTGGCTGATGTTCAGAGTTGGGGGCTCTGTCTGCACTGGGAGAAAGCCTCTATTGTATTTCTGCCCTTTGCCCAGTGGGGTTACTGGATTGTATCCGTGCGGTGCGCCTGCCTTTACAGGTGAAAGGCAGTCGGTGGATTTCAGGGAGGTCTGTCAGTAAAGCAGGTAGAGTGCAGACTTTTCCTCTGATCTGCCTCCCATTGGGGAAAATTGTGTTGCCTCAGTAGCCCCTGGACATTTGACGTTGGAGAAATATTTTTATAACTGATTGTGTATGTATCTGTGAGAGAGAGAGTGAGAGAGAGAGAGAGAGAGAGAGAAGGTGGGAGAGAGGGAGCACTAGAATGACATGTTCTCCGAATTGACATGGAAAAAATGTAGCTGCTCGATAACCCCCACCCTGCATCTCTCCTGTGCTTCTCTCCCTCATCGTAGAGTATTTGTATTTCATACCAGAGATATGGGGAGCAGGACTGGAATGCACCGAGCTCTGGTTTCTGAGTGAAAGGCGTTGTAACACTTTTGACACTAATCACAGAGTTCACATATTGGTTTGATTTCTGCAGATCGGGCTCTAATGGCCAAACACTCTCAGGGTTAATCAATGTGTGAGTAGACGGGTACGTGGGCCTCACAACCACTCAGGTCACTATATGTGCGTTTGTGTTTTCTAGGGTAAAAAAAAACACACCGAAACAAACTTGTTGATAATTTTTACTACCTCTCTTCCTGTGTGGTTGATCTTCATGTGAGAAGCAAAGCAGGAGGAGCTGGTAATGTGTTGTGGATCAGGTCTGTTGTCTGACAGAGATACAGCTGGATGTACAGAGCGCTAATGGGCTGGGAGTGAAGAGACTCCAGCTGGCTCCACAAGAGAAGTGAGACCACTACAGTGCCTTCCATAAAGTAAAGGTCACAGGTTCAGTCTGAGTCCCTACAATAAAAGCAAAACCACAACGCACGTAAATGACAAAATCAAACAATACTGTACTTAGTGGAACAGTGTTGAGAGACTATGTGAATCACTGGTAAATTTAATAGGAGAAAGATTTGGGCACAAACTTGTGAAGGATTTGAATGTTTCTACTGTCAAAACAGATATAAAATGATCTCCCTTTGTAAAATGTGAAAGACAGGCAAAAGATCACCAGTTAAAGTCTTACTTTTTCTTTACTTACATTTTTCCATTTTAAATTACTGTATACTTCTGTTCCAATACATTTATGGGACAGATAGCAGTTACTTAAAGCTTACTATTTTACATACAAAACAATGATTACCATAGAAAATATGGTAATGTGGCATATAGTGTTTTAGATTAAACAATCCAGCATTATATAGTTCAAATTAGCTCCATCTCAACGTGCTGCAACATTAAATTGTTGCTTACATGTAAATGCATCTGTAATAATCATCCACTTGTGTACTATTTGCAATAACTTTCTAAACAGGGCCATTCGGCACAACAAGTATTTTTACTTTTGATACTTTTGTATATTTTGATGATAATATTGTACTTTTACTTTGAAGGCAAGACTCCTGCTTGTGATTGAGTATTTTTACATTGTGGTATTGCTACTTTTACTTAAATAAAGGATTGGAATTCTTCTTCCACCACAGCCAGTAATGTATATCTTCAAAACTGGTCTTACTTCACTCACCATCATCCTGTCCTTTTCCCAGTAAAACCAGGCTCTGTCCTGAAAACCAAGACCTGGTCTGTTGTGGTCGAGGCTTGGACACTGTGGTTTCCAGATTGTGGGCTTATTACACAGAAGGGTAAGCAAACATTTCAGAGAATGTCATATGGTAAGTCTGATGGGAAAAATATGGCACAGCAGTGCAGATAAACTTGACAGCACAAATGAAGACTTTTGTTCCAAATGTAGATCCTCACTAAACTCACATTTACCAATACTATCAACATCAGTATGTCTAAAATAAAGCAGTCCGACTCTAGAAAACTGATTTATCCTTTTGGCCAATTTAAGTTAGGAAATTGTATTTGTCTACACCAATCACACTCTAATATTACTACAGTTTGGACACTTGATATAGGAATGGAAATTTAAAGTCAGAGGTCTGTTAAAAATTGTAGTATTGCAGATATGAGAGGAAGGCCAGATTGTGCAAGCTGAAATGAAATAAGCAGCAGGCCTGCTGTGTGGCCTGGTTGCACTGAGGGAGTTTAAACAGATAGTACATCTTTCTCTTTTGACTGATGAGCACACACACACAACCTTCTCATGACATGCTAAATGTGTTTATTTCAGCCCAGACACTGGGCAATAAAGCATGGCCATTTTCAGCGCCCAAGCCAGCCGTGTACTCCTGTTTGCCTCGACCAAGTGCCCCCTCCGCTGGAGAGCCTGGAGAGCCTGGAGAGCCTGGAGAGCTTTGGCTGATGGGCTGATGTGTGACAGCATGTGTTTACTTATTACAGGGCTGACTGTATCTTATGTGACAGTGAGGATGATCCATTATGGCTGAGTCCAGGTCCCAGAGAGATAAATACTGGAATGGCCAAGTTCCACGAGAACGATTTAAAATGCTTTGGTGAGCAAATCAGTTTGAAGTTAAAAGAGCCTATTGTGGTTAAATGTGTCAACCTTTTTGCCTGTGTGAGTACTGTAGAATAGAAAACAATATCTGATTGCAAATAGTGTTAATCTATGATCTGTAGTGAGATAACTAAGCATTGATGTGTTTCATTTTTTATTTATCTGTGTGTCATTTTGTACTTCTAAATCTGTAAAAGTAGCACATTGTTGCATAATTGTGGGCACTGTATACAATCAGTTATTTTTAACAGCATATGCCCTCGGAAATGCTCAAGGTACCACAGCACTGTTATTATCTATGTTGTAAGAGTGATAATGCACTCTAAAGCATTGTGACACGGGGGAAATTAAGTTGGTGGATGGAACTATTTTGCATTGAAAGAATCGTCAGTTCAGCCTTGTTTGTTATCATCCTATATCAGAACACCTTGTGTTTTTGCAAAAGCACATTGTCTTTATGAATTATATTTAATTGACCACCTGTCATTAATTGTAAACTTGCTTAACGTAGGCTTAATGAGTTGAGGTAAGGCAGGCTTGCTGTCATCATAAAATTATTTCAGAGTGTCTGCACACATCATACACTAGTGACTGGTGAGGGTAAAATCAAATCCTCGCCTCACAGAAAATGGCCAACTAGAAGGCAAAGTCAGACTGAATCATAACAAAATGGCATCAGTGGGATGTGTTGTCCTGCATTCATTTTGGCTCTCTTAAGAAAAATGCAATAATGGATTCTTTTGCGTGGGAGCAATGTGTATTACATCAGCCAGTGTCTGTGTGGCACTCAGTTAACATGTACGTGTCCCCGCACATAAAGAAGACAGTTTGTGTGCTTGTGCACTTGGTCGTATGTGCGCAGCCGTTTTGAAGCAGTGTTTATGTTAAGCTGTGATTAACACCATCCAGGTGCTCTTGTTGGCGGAGCCGTCCAGCCGCTGTTTAAGACACTTACACATTTTCCCTCTGGCTGGGTTCAGTCATCCATATTTACAGAGCTGGACGAGCCAACATGCTGAACTGCTGACCACCATTTATTCTAGGACTGTCTCATAAACGGTTGTTCTTCATGAAAAGACACAGCGCATGCGTGAGAGGAAAAAAAACGTGGGTGGGGGGGAGGAAGAATTCCACAGTGACAGTGAGTGTAAGTTAGTGGTCGAGGATGGAAGGTGGAGGGAAAGAGGCAGGCAGTGGAGAGGAAAGGAAACGGGGGGCTGTACGTAAGAAACAAAGGTGTATGCTGAGGTGTGATGGTCTCCTTCAGCAGGAACAAGTTGAAGATGGAGCCAATGTTCAGACAGCTTTCAGACAGCGTTGAGCATTTCATTAACCCCATCTCCACTGGTCTAGACAGGAAGGAGAGGCTCAGGCCGCACACAACCTCTGCCCTGTGAGGGGAGCTGTCGGAGGGCTGGATCTGCGTTTACCAGTTCCCCAGAGGAACAGGAACTTGTTTATTTAGTGCTGCTATAGTGTACAGAGATGTGTGTATACACAGACTGTTCTTTAAAATGGTCAGTGTGGTTTCAGATGCATATGGACATCTCTCTGTGTCCACATTGTGCCTTACACTGACTGAATTCATGACCAAGAAAATGTCAGGAAGTGAAAAGAAACAGGGAGACAGGAGGAGGTCAGTGGAAGGCCAGCGTGCAAAACACAGCAAAAAGGTGAAGCTGAGAAAAGAAAGTTAATGTTGATGTTAATTTGTGAACTGGAGGGTGCTGGATGGAGATACGAAGGGTGGGCTAGGGCTCAGTGACTGTGTTTTTAAGTGAAAAAGGATGAAGGAGATGGCAGTAAAGCCCCAACAGAAAAAAAATCAGTCTTATTCGCTGATATGTGAAAAACATTGTGTAACTGTTGGCAGTGCTAAGAACAGTGGTGTAATCCCTGACATTTAACACTGAAGTCTCACTCCCGCTCTGTATCAGCAAAATCATGCACCTGTGTATTAGACATTTTACTGGAAAATCAAACAGCTTTCGGTAATTATTCAGGTTTCAGTGATATCATTTTAATTATTTCAGAAATTCAGAAATTACATTTATTTGTAACATGAAACTAAATGAATAAACTGTGAGTGATAAGTGTTAGTGAGTACTAAATACATAACATGGTATATCTTAAGCTTTTAATACTTAAAAATCAATGGTAACACTTTATTTTTACAAGAAAAATTACATCTTTTCAGGAAAAGTAGCAAAATAAGAGCACTTTCTGTCCCTTTGATTCAGCTTTTTGTTATATAAATATGTACATTATATGTATATAAAAAATAACTAGTATACAGGTTTAATTAGCTCAATATGTTGATCATTAACCTGGAAGTCTGTAGAAACTTTAACCCACATATTAGCTCTAAAAGCACTGGAACATGAACTGATTTGACATATCTCATCTTAAACTTTTAATTCAATCTTGAAACAGACTTCAGCCACACAAAGCAGATGAATTTAAGCATTTTTTTCTTCCTTTTGTCTATATTAGGGCCCTCACATTTTTAAGAAATCATAAAGGCCCCTGTCCTGACATCCCCACATTCCCATCCTCTAAAAAAGCCAAAAGTACAACCTGTGCACAGCACTCCCATAACCCTGTTGTTCTGACAATGACAGAAGAGCATGCACTTTTGATTAAACTACCAGAGTTGTGTGTTTACTTGTAGTTGAGTGGAGGTCACAAGCATTTTTTTCTTTCATTCCCCCCTCCCCAATAAATCTCTTTCCGGCCGAGGGAGAAGAGGCTTAGGGCAGAGGGAGAGAGAGACCCCGCGCTCGGTGGTCCTCTGTAGCCGGCGCTGGGGAGGGCAGGAGCTAAAAAAATAAACTCTCCCTTCTGGCACTGAGGGTGGGCGATGCCACTCTGCGACATGGGACGGCGGGCTCTGGTGAGTGTTACTGAACTGTCACTACCCCCACCCCACCGCCATCCCCTACGAGCACCCCCATCACTCCCCATCAATGTCCCTCTGGAGTGGGCTGGGCAAGCAGGACAAGGGGTGGGGTCAGAGTCAGAAGCATTCCCTGCATTCCCAGCCAGCAGTGATGTGGCTAGTACATGCACAAACACAAGTTCATGCACAAGCACACACGCAAACGCACAAACCCACACGCAGCCATATATGCGCAAACTCACACTGCTGCAATAATGCAGGCCACCGGGGCACACGTCACTGTTGTCAGATTGAACAAGACACAGAGCTAATCCAAACCAGCTCCAGGCTTCACTTGAAACACACACACACGTGCACAGACAAACACATGCATGTACACACAGGTATACTCATAGTTTGCTGCATATATTTGTATGCGTGTGTGTATGTGTGTGTGTGTGTGTGTGTGTGTGTGTGTGTGTGTGTGTGTGTGTGTGTGTGTGTGTGTGTGTGTATGAGAGAGAGCGAGAGCGAGAGAGAGAGAGCGAGAGAGAGAGAGCGAGAGAGAGAGAGAGAGAGAGAGAGAGAGAGAGACCAGCTGCTTAATGTTTAACTGGAGCAGCTCTTAGTGGACTTGGCGTGCCCTGACAAAATCCATTTTGTGATGGAGCTGTGATTACAATGATAGGCCTGGAATTATGATGTTAGCTCTTCCAGGCCCTGGTTTGTTCACAGCTGTAGAGTGCACCATCCTTTGTGTACTTCTCCTCTCTTGCTCTGTCTCTTCCTTTCTTACCTCATTACAGCAAGGAGTAATTTAGCTATAATAGTTTGCTAATTCCACATTAAACACGTACCAGACCTTGTTGCCAAATGAGTGGTGTCCATGTGTGTCAAGTGATTGCCCAGAGATGAAAGGGCATATAGTTGTCACAAAGTTTGTTTGTATGAGAATTACATCAAGATTTAGTTTCTCTAAGGCTTTGTTAAGGATTTTAAAGATAGATGTAGCCACTCCCTGCCTGATGAATGGTAAAATAACAATCTGGAGTCGCTTTCTAATATTCTCCTCATTGTTTGATGAAACTTCATCTTATTAGCAGTGATCAGTGAGATGAAGCTGACCTTCTGAACCCCACTCAAACAGAACACAAACCAAATGTGCATTTAGTACAAAGCTCCTCCAGCAGAAATTGGACTCATTTGAGATACTCGGAGAAATCAAACCCCAACGTGAAGAGATGCTGAGATACATTTTTCCATTCCCCTTTATTCATCCAATTTAGATCTAATCTACTCAGTCTTCTCTCACAGTTGGTTCAGAATGGTAAATGCATGATGGCAGCACATACTAACACTTAGTCTCTCTTTCTCCCTCTTTCACACACACACACACACACACACACACACACACACACACACACACAGAACTGAGAGACATATTGGATTGAAGCTGCAGAGGTCCTGAAGAATGCTGCAGTTTATATGGCTGTGGTTCACTTAACCATGCTGCTACTCTAAACACTCCTGTGTGTGTGGCACTCCCATTGTGACTGTATCTGTCCCTTTGGTACTATTCACTTAGGATTTACTTTCTTCTTTCTTTCCTCTGGAGAATTTGTGCCTGTGTGTGTGCCAGCAAGGAAGGGAACACAGTTGCTGGATTACCATGTCTTCAGGACTGGAGAGTCGGTTATCAGGACTTAGTCTACACGAGTACACATACACCTAATACAACACAAACACACGCACTTCTCTCCCCTCTCAGGATCTGGGTGTTCCACAGCACAAGCCTCTCTCCTCTTGCTTGGGCCTTCCCCGGCACACTAAATGTTATCCTTTGGGCTCCTAATTGCCTGTAATTTGCTCGATGAAAGAATCCCCAGCTTGTCTGGATCAGTGACGCGTGGTAACCTGAGAACCCCTGAGGGGGAGGCAGAGGAGGAAGAGGGGAGGAAGGAGGGAGGACAGAAGAAGCCAGGGGAAGTAGGTGGATTAGGAGGGCAGGACGTGAAAGTGAGGAGGAAGAGCTGAGGACTGGACAAACATCAGTAGGTTTTGAGAATCGAAAGTGTTCCAGCGCTGCAGAACAAGGATTCACATTAGCAGACTGTCATTTTATTCTCTCTGTTTGCATAATTCAAAAATAAATTATGCCTTCTTTGCACCATGCAGTTTTGGTTTTACTGTATGTGCCCAGGTTGTGAGATAACCGTCTCTGAAAGTTCTGCTTCCACCTCAATAAAATGAAAGTAAATGAGATTTCATGTTTGGTGCTCAAAATACATTCTGAAAAATTAGCAGCAGCACCTTTTTCCAGACCCAATGGATCCAATACCCTGGATAATCCACCGAACATACTGTCAACAAAATTTTAGATTGACAATTTTTTTGGTAGAAAGTAGTTCCATGTGAGATCTGTGGATAATTCTGAGTAATAAGAACACTGTTTATGGAGAGACACATTGTTTTTTTAATGTACTTTTTCAATGCTGTCCATTTACCTCCATTACATCAAAGTGGTAGTCCAAATCTCCAAGACAGATCTTAAAACCAACCCTTTAAATCACATACACAACCAGTGGGAAATGGTTTTAGAACAAATTGTCCAAAACCCCCAAAAATGATAATCCTTCAAAAATATTGTCCTTCTATATCACACCATAGTCACTCCCAACTTGGATGTGTGAAATTTAAGAATGTAGTCCATCCTGTCAAATTATTGCTACATTGCAATGTGATTCAAAATATCTGCAAATGAAAAATAATTCCAAATAAGTCCTGGAACGTCAGGTTATTATTTGCAAAGGAGGAGTGAGTGGGAGTAAAAAAATGCAGTATAGATACAGTAATATAATTTAGTAGAATACTTAACATTAAATGAATACTATTACAAAGGCATTTGGAAATGTGTGGCTGTGCACAATCATTATCTACAATGATGTATCTTAAGTCAACAAACCCACTGAGAACATTAAAATAGGCATGAAGAAGACAACGTGCTAAAGCACACAGACAGAGCACATTGACACATTAAAACTGGTTCACTCCAGTCTTCTCATAGGTGCACATGCACACATATACTCACTCACTCACTCACACACACACACACACACACACACACACACACACACACACACACACACACAATTTTCTGATCAGAGCATAGTGTGGTCTCATGGAGAGGATGTGAGGTCTTGATTGTTTACTTTAATTTCCTGTGGTGAGGGATGATCAGTGCCTGCCTGCCTGCCAGCCAGCCAGCCAGCTCTGCTCCCCTGTCTCTCGCAGCCAGTTTAACATGCCTCCTTCCCAGTGCACCAGAGAAGGCAACGAAAAAGCTAGACATGCATGTTTCCCAAAAGGTCATCCACAGGAGAGGATTTGTCGCCAAAGTACCACCCACTCTGCCGACCCCAGCCCAGCTCCCCTTTACCTTCACATGGCTTCGTGCTGCTGTGGAGGTAAACTGCTGGGTTGTGGCTCCATTTAAGCATACAGTTGATTGCTATGAGATTACACTGCTCCCTTTCAGCTGGGGTCAACGTCCTCATGTTTGACAGTTGGAATCACAAGCAAATTGTGTCATTTCCTACTTGTTGTAGCTCCCAGTATGCATGTGTGTGTGCCGGTTTGATCTCTTCAGTCAGCCAACAGTTTGCAGGCTATTATATGACCTGTGTATCCGAAGTTTACTACAAGAACTAATTCTACTTTTGAAGAAACCCCCCCTCTTTCTGGACTCTTGTGACTCATCACATTTGTGTTGTTCAGCATGTTCCTTTGCTTTGATTTTCTTTCTGTCATCATCACTGTGTCTTTCCTTAAATATCAGTGCAGTAGTCTTATTTTGTTTCTGGGGCCAGTGCCAGCGGCATTTCGCCCCATTGTAGAGTAGAGCTGGTTAACTGTACAGTTTACATCTGCCTGTTTGCCTCTCCTCTATACTCCTCCTAACTTGGACCACCCAGGAGAACGGTGGAGTTGTACTGGTCTTTCTCTCTCCCTCTCTTTCCATCGCTCCTTTCTGTCTCTCAGTATTTGTTTCTGTGATTCCCTCTGTTTCTTTGTAACTCTCGTTTCTGGAATGGTGAAGTGGCATCAGCCTCCTCTCTAAAATCAAATAAGCTTTACTGGCATTAATGTTAATGCTACATTATTGCCAAGGCTTACTGTTATATTACCGAATTTTCACGAGAACAAATAGTAGATAAACTATCACAAGATGACAAATATCCTAAACAGTACAATCCTATAGACATATTAGATTAAAAGAAAATAGTAGAAGGAAAGAGCGGTTTCATAGGTTTTCTAGTTTAGTCTGCAGGCAAATGATCTCTCCCAAAATGTTTCGCAGTTTACCCTCATTTGTCTGATGGAGGATTTCTGGACATATGATACTGGCTTTCTGTAAGAATTGTTCTCTTAATTTGGCATGATTGGTGCATTCAGTGAGGAAGTGAAGCTCTACAGGGAAACACAGCCTGGCTTCTCATGCTAGTCAGATTTTGGTCTTTGTTGCTTCTGAGTCTGTACATTGTCAAAGTGTTGCTTGATTTTTGTCGACTATAGTGAGCAGTGTGATAGGATGCTGTTGTGTTGGTTGTAAGGCATATTAACAAATTTGTACTGTCCTCTCCTGTGTTAACACAACATATAAGCCTGCTGTTAACACACTGGGGTCATGCCATGGACTCTGTAGCTGCAGATACCGCTCATATCTCTCTGTTGTGTCCTGTTCACTGGGGATGGACCATAATAGCCCGCCACCGCACTGCCATGGTTACGCCATACATGACACGAAAATAATGACTCATCACTTGACTGTGAGGAAATGCTTTTTGTTTTCCAAGGAAGTTTACTTTGGTTTTGAGTGTATGGCATGTGAAATGATTGATATATTTTAGATTTTACTGATAACGACACTGAGCACAGACAAAATTGAAAATACTGGTGCAGATTGTTGATTTCTCAGGAATGCTCACAGTCACCCATTTCCTTTTACTCTGGTATAATTTTCCTCTCAATTGCAAAGCATCCTGTAACTCTTACTGTGCAGTGCACCACATGAGGCTCAACAGTCTGTAAATACAAACACACGAATGCTACACACACCCTGACACATGGACTCAGTCTTAGATTAGTTCTACATCACGGGCGAGTGTTACAGATCAGAGCTGATGAGAGGTTCAGTGGTCAGTGCCAGTGGAACAAAGAGATGTTGTGTTCAGACTGGCTTCCATGTCGTAGTGTGATAGGGCCGAATGGGTGAGTGGAAGTGTGGGCTGCATAATTGGACGCTGACTGAAACGTCACACAATTGGACTGCTGCCCCCTTGTGATGTCATTTTGGCTCAAGTAGTACTGTTTCATAAAACACCATTTTACGCAAAAAATACATGCAACCAATGTCCCCTCTTAGCAACAGCCAATTATGTGCCGTGGGAGCAAATGTTTTGCTGATGCTAAAGAGAGGAGGATCTAATTTAAGAAATCAGCTGCTGGGGCGACCTCTAACTCACCCGCAAGGGTGTGCGCTCTATGTAGGCTGTGTCCTTGCCAGCGGGCGGTTCAACCCAACCTGTGGCCCATTGTCTAATGCATGCAATATCTATTAAAAATGCATAGAAAAGCAGCTCCTAAAGTGCTGTATTTTTTCATATGACTGCCCACCTGTTTTGGGAAAAAGATTTATGAATGCACTATTTATACATATATTTGATTTGATTTTATTGCAGAATGTAATGTCCAGTATGTCAATTCTACGAAACTTGAATAGATGATCCTCTTCTAAAAATATAGTTTTGAAATATATAAATATATATATATATATATATAGTGTCATATATAGGGTCGTATGACATATATAAGTGTCATATACAAACGCATGGTCACCTATAATAACCTTATCTTTCATGCAGTCAAATTATTATTAACTTTTCTTTTTGTTTTATTAATGAGTATCTCTTTTTAATTTGAATTAATGTCTTCATCTACATATGCTCAACATCAACATTTATTTTATCCTCATATGATACATTTTGTTTTGCCACCATTTTTAGCCACAGGTCTTGGCTGCAGAGTGAGAGTAGATGGTACATAGAAGGTTTTCTGAAAGCCCACTGCCTGTTAACACGTCACAGCCACTCTAATCAGCCTCCCAGGACAAAAGAGGGATACAAGGAGCTCCCTAATTGCTCATTTGTTCTGTATCTCCAACCACTCAGCAGCGCTAACTGGCCCCAGCCTCAGCCCCCAAGCTTTCCCGTGCTCTGACTAACTGCATGCACACACGCACATGCCCACACAGTAGATGTTTACTTGTAATCATGGCATTTAGTTACAATAATTTATTTTCTCGTGTACATGACATGGAAAATACAAATCATTGCAGACCAGGGACCCTGAAGCCAAGTTAAACTTTTCTATTATTGAGTCACAAATATGCATTTATCTGACACCATCATGCAGAGCAACTCATATATAGAGTGGTAGGATATTCAGCCTGACCTGTTTTATAAAAAGGCAAACTCTGATCTAACCAAGAGACCAGGGTCAGGGTCAGCAGTTGTAGTAGGAGTTGATTTAACTTGGTTCAGTTAAACTTGGCAGGACAGTCAGACAGCAGCTTCAGCACTAAGGAAGAACTGATGCAGCCACCAGGCAGCTGTGCAGGAAAACACAACTGTCACAAAACTACTAAACGCAACCTCAGTGTCAACGTCTGCGCCAAGCCACTTCAGTTTTTTTCAAATTGCTCTCTTATTTACTGAATTCATTCACATTCATACACATACAGTACAGCCGCATGGCAATGGTAAAAGAAAAAAAAAACATTCAACATTCAACTTATATATATCTACATATCTATATCTATATTATTGTAATAATCATCAGTAGTAGATATTGCTGTAGAAAATAAAGGCAAATCAGAACAATCTCAAATGAATAATTACACAGATAAGGACAAAACCATGATAACAAAAATTGACAATAGGAAATAAAACACACACACAGGCTAGGCCAGGCCTGGGCCTGCAGTCACTGGGTCACAGGGTTAACACAAGCCAATTACCAAAACAGTTAAGGAGGAGACAGGACACACAATATTTACCACATGACTGCCAGAGTGATGTACTACACACAGACACATGTCATTTATACCTCGCTCTTTGACTTTAGCTTAGGTTTCACTGTAGAGAACAAATTAAATACAGTCGTATTGTGAGAAAAACCTGAACAACAATAAGTGACTTTGGAGGATGGACAGATTGAAATATGGTGATGCTTTAAGTTAAAATTATGTTGTTGTTTTTTCTTTTTAAAATGCTTTCTAGAATACAGGCATGATATTACGTAAATATGAATTCATATACAAACAACTACTTTCAGATAACTCATCTCACTAGCTCTTCTTCTCACCAAAATCTACTTTAGTACATAGTGCATCAGTTAAAGCACATACAGTATTTGATCAAACAAGCAATGGATTCATTTTTGGCGTTTTAACCGTATTCAAAAAAAGAAAACAAATCATTATCTTAGGGTTTTGTGAGTCAGACTCATATCACAAAATCCATTTTTGTATGCAAGGAGACAATGTTCATGCTTTGATGTTTTGACAGGGCTGATAACTATAAATGTCCATGTTTCAGACATGTTTATATTGGGGATGTTTGATATAACCCTGGCGTGTGGCTGTGGGACACTGCGGGGGGTCTCGCTGTTTCCTGTTTATTACATCCTCCACGTGAATGTCAAACAGTTTACCTAACAAGGTACTCTCTTTCTGTCTTCTCACACACGTGCATGCACACACACATTCAAAAATAACACACAAGCACCACAACATACATGCGCTAACATAGACATGCGCACACAGAAATCATAGGAAGAAACACCTGAAAAGTCACAAAAGTGCACACAAATGCAAGTGTGTGCAGAAAACCTAAGCTCTCTCTTTCAATTCAATTCAATTCAAATTGCTTTATTGGCATTCATTTTAGAAATAACAATATTGCCAAAGCATCAAGGATAATAATGTGAGAAGAAATATATACATATAATTCATTGAGTAAACTAAAATATATACATTTAAAAACAAAAACCTTGAAAACAACAACAGTATATCAATATACAGTAAAATTGCTAGTGTCAAATGTAAGAAAGAAAACAAAGACAAAAGAAAACAAACAAAAAAACATGAAAAACATATGAAGTAGAGGATTAAATGTCTCTCTCTCTGTGTGTGTGTCTCTCTCTCTCTCTCTCTCTCTCTCTCTCTCTCTCTCTCTCTCTCTCTCTCTCTCTCTCTCTCTCTCTCACACACGCCACACTCATGTCCACAGAGTCAGTGGGTTAAGTGAGGCAGGAAGCAAATAGTTGAACATCATTTTACACAAGTGTGAACTGGTGTCATCATGAGGCCAGAACCTTTTTGAATTCTATATAACACCACCTTAATCCTACTATTCAACAATTTCAAATGTATGTAAGCATGCATGATATGTTAAGATCAATCCCTATGGTACATTAAACAATATGGAAAAACAAGGCAAATAAACTTTACTTTCATGGTTAATTTTAAACAATTAACAATAAATAATAATAATAATAATAATAATAATAATTATTATTATTATTATTATTATTTGTTGCCAAAGTAGTAGTATAGGAGAAGTATTTGTTTACATGATATTTTCATACTAAATATCAATAAAATTAGCCATTAGTCAAGTGTCAATACAAAGGTCACAAAAATTGTAAGATTTCCAAAAGAATTTTTGCACTCTGCACATTTTGCACAGGAGCTGTGATTTCTTGCATGACATTAAGTTTGCTGTTTGCATGAAAACGTTTAATGATGAAGACCTTTCCTATAAAGTAAATAGACTACAATAAAAATAACAAGTAGTTATTTGTCCAGATTGGCAATACAGTTTTGATCTTCACTGTCAGTTAAAACAACAGCATGTTCATCTGTTTCATCAGCAATTTGTGGGCACATGGTGGCACATAAACAGTATATATCAGATGTCTTACATAGACAGTATATCTATGATCTATATATATTTTTGCTGGAATATAAAATCAAAAAAGACAGAAGAGAGCTGTGGTGAAAAAAACTACAGGCTAAATAAGCTGAATTATTTTCTTCCGGCTGCCAGTAAAAACAGTGTCACTGAGAAGCCTTTTCAGGAACAACTCTGGTTTTCTTGTCTTAGTTACAGGGCTTTTTTCCAGACTTAACTGTCTTGTAAACCATGCAAAAGCTACACAAAGTAACATGATAGGCTGCATGTTAGAAAGAGAGAGAGAGAGAGAGAGAGAGAGAGAGAGAGAGAGATGTGGAAGGCTGGAGGAGGTAGTGGTAATTTGCAAGCTCAGTTTTAGAGCTTTAGAGGATCTGCCATCTATCTGATATCCACCATGGCTCTAAAACCCTCAGTGGGTGGCTGAATGTGTGTGTGTGTGTGTGTGTGTGTGTGTGTGTGTGTGTGTGTGTGTGTGTGTGTGTGTGTGTGTGTGTGTGTCTTACCATGTGCTTGTGTCTAAACAAGCACATTGATTAAGGAAGTAAGGATTGTTATCCCTAATGCCCAGTATCCATAAAATCCATGAACACAAAACCTTTAGAGGCATTTTATTCATTTTATTTTATTACATTCACAATGCATCTTAGCAATAAAACCTTATACAACCAAATATTCATTATCCTTTGATATAGTGATAGAGTCATACAAAAAACTGTATAAATTATTAAATGGGTTTAATACTATTATTAAAACAAGAAATATTTTCAGTTTATAT